>NC_083346.1:108055813-108156877 GCF_019175385.1 Lycium barbarum | reverse complement strand
TTGGAGAAAGCTTGGAACTCGTCTTCAATTTAGCTCAACTTGTCACTGACGTATCTTTTTTGAACCGAATACCTTCCTCTGTCATCTCTGGTCTCTCTCTTTTTGAGAGAAGCATTCTTTAATCATTCCAAGTTTTCCAGGCTGCCCATTCTCTTTGTATGAAAAGTAGGAGTAGGAAATGTCGTAGGTAAAGCCGTCCAGTACTACATCCGTAAGCCTTCCATGAGCCCAAACGGGTGAGGCGAGAAGATCTTGATCGAAAGTTCCGCCCGATTCACCAGGTTCTACTACTGCAGGGCCCAATCATTCGTGGAAGCGGACCTTTGATTTCCTTGGACCACGTAAGAATTCTAATAGACTTGTTAGTTCCACAGCTCGGGGAGAAAGTTCCATAATTCAATGTAGCTCAGCCAATATCATCCGGTAGAGAGTGGTCGAACAACTGAAACTACTCGATCAGATTGTACCTGTGGCTCGAGTACTCAGTGGGTTTAATATGACGAGTGAAACCACGAAGGGGGAGATTTCTTTGCCGGTCAATATTGACGGCATCATTCAGTAGACGGTGTTCTATGTCATCGAAGGAGACATGAAGTATAATGCTTTGCTCGGTAGACCATGGATACATAGCATGAGGGCTGTCCCATCGACATTACATCAGCTGCTGAAATTCCCAACACCGGAGGGGGTAAAAACCAAGCGAGGAGAACAACCCGCTGCAAGGGAGATGTTCGCGGTTGAGGAAGCGCCACTCATTCCCAAAAAACCGAATCTGAAAGAGGACGAGCCAATCGGTGGCAAAGACTCTAAATAGCAACTAAAGTGTACGGGTTCGGCAGCGGAGTAGCAGGGGTCGGACCCGGGGTATGAAGAAGATGATTTCGGTGTACCTAGATCTTTCATCTTACCGGATGACTCGAATGCAACCAAGTCTACAGTGGAGGAGCAGGAGCAAGTCGTCTTGTTCGAATATCTACCGGATAGAAAGGTATACCTGGGCACGGGGTTAACCTCGGAGCTCAGGAACAAGTTAATTAAGTTTCTTCAAGCTAATGCAGATTGCTTCGCATGGTCCCATATAGATATGACAGGTGTGCCACCGGAAGTAACAACTCACAAGCTCAGCCTCGACGGGAGATTTCCCCCGGTGAAGCAGAAGCAGAGGCCTATGGCAGAATCGAAGCATGCCTTCGTAAAGGATGAGATAACAAAGCTTTTGACAATAAGCTCTATTCAGGAGGTAAAATACCCGGATTGGCTGGCTAATGTAGTGGTGGTGCCGAAAAAAGGCAATAAATTTAGAATGTGCGTTAATTATAAGGATTTAAACAAAGCATGCCCGAAGGATTCATTTTCGATGCCTCACATCGATAGAATGATCGATGCGACGGCCGGGCATGAGATGTTGAGTTTTCTCGACGCTTACTTCGGGTATAACCAAATCCGGATGCATCTGGAGGATCAAGAGAAAACATCCTTTATTACCCGGCACGGGACTTACTGTTACAATGTCATGCCCTTCGGATTAAAAAATGCCGGTGCAACTTACCAACGCCTAGTTAATGGGATGTTCCAAGAACAGATAGGAAAAACAATGGAAGTTTATATTGATGACATGGTTATCAAGTCCCCAAAAATAGAGGACCATTTAAAACATTTGCAGGAAACCTTCGATGTGCTCCGTAAATACAACATGAAGCTTAACCCAGAGAAATGTGCCTTCGGTGTTCGATCGGGCAAGTTCTTGGGTTTCATGGTGTCTAACCGAGGGATTGAAATTAACCCAGACAAGATCAAAGCAATCGAGAATATTGAGGTGGTAAATAATGTCAAAGGAGTGCAGAGGCTCACCAGAAGGATAGCAGCGCTGAGTTGGTTCATATCGAGATCCTCGGATAAGAGTCACCGTTTCTTCTCCTTATTAAGGAAGAAGAATGACTTCGCTTGGACACCGGAATGCCAAAAGTCCTTACAAGAATTGAAAAGATACTTGTCCAGCCCGCCTCTGTTGTACACATCGAAGGCAGATGAGCAGCTTTTCCTCTACCTTGTCGTATCCGAAGTGGTTGTAAGTGGTGTTTTGGTCCGGGAAGAATCAGGTACGCAATTCTCAATATATTACGTGAGTAGAACTTTAGGGGATGCGGAGACCCGTTATCCCCACCTTGAAAAATTGGCTTTGGCATTGGTAAGTGCTTCTAGAAAGCTCAAACCTTACTTTCAATGCCATCCGATATGTGTAGTGACAACTTATCCACTAAAGAACATCATGCACAGACCGGAATTATCGGGTAGACTAACTAAATAGGCCGTAGATATTAGCGGATATGATATCTAATATAAGCCTCGGACGACCATTAAGTCCAAAATTTTGGCAGATTTTGTGGCAGATTTCACTCCGGCCATAGTCCCCGAGGTTGAGAAAGAACTTCTACTAACCTCGGGAAAAGCTTCGGGTATTTGGTCGTTACACACGGACGGGGCCTCGAACCTCAAAGGTCCCGGGCTAGGAATCGTCCTTAGAACTCTTAAATTGACTAACAATGAAGCCGAGTATGAGGTTATGATTGCAGGTTTGGAATTAGCTCAGAGTATGGGGGCCGAAATAATCAAAGCAAAATGCGACTCTCTCTTGGTCGTTAACCAGGTGAATGGCGTCTTCGAACTTAAGGACGAACGGATGCAAAGGTATCTGGAAAAAATCCAAGTGATACTACACCGGTTTAAAGAATGGACCATGCAGCATGTACCCAGGGAGCAGAATAGCGAAGCCGATGCATTGGCCAATTTGGGCTCTTCAGTCGAAGGGGAAGAAATTAACCCTCGGCACTATGGTACAGTTAATGAATTCGGCGATAGAAACAGGGCATGCTGAAATAAACACGATGGGTTTAACATGGGACTGGCGCAACAAGTACGTCGACTACTTGCAGGATGGAAAGCTCCCGAGTCACCCAAAAGAATCACGGTCACTGAGGACAAAAGCAGCACGATTCTGCTTAGTGGACGGCCAATTGTATCGACGGTCTTTCTTCGGGCCCTTGGCCAAATGTTTGGGTCCCAGAGAAACCGAGTATGTTATGAGAGAAGTCCACGCGGGGACCTGCGAAAATCACTCCGGTGCAGAAGCATTAGTCCGGAAATGTGATGGGTGTCAAAGACATGCCCCAATGATTCACCAACCGGGGGAGTTGCTATACTCGGTGATGTCACCTTGGTCCTTCATGAAGTGGGGCCCACTGCCGTGGGCACCAGGTAAGGCCCGTTTTATTTTGTTTATGACTGACTATTTCTCTAAATGGGTTGAAGCGCAGGCCTTCGAAAAGATTAGGGAAAAAGGAAGTTATTGACTTCATATGGGACCACATTATCTGTCGTTTCGGCATCTCGGCCGAGATAACTTGTGATAACGGTCCTCAGTTCGTTGGTAGCAAAGTCTATGGCCAAACGCCTACTAAGAAAACAAAAGTGCAAACTCGAAGATAAGAAAGAGAGAAGTACAAACCTGTGAACACAGAAAGTGGCATGGTTGCTCCCAACTTCAAAATTTTCCTGCAATAAGACACAACCTGCATCATTAAAATTTCTCTTATGCTCTGTTGACGATGTTGCTTACTAAAATGTGAGTAAGACCAACATAAGAAACTCCATCACAAAACTCCATAGTTCCAAGACAAAATGTCAAAGTGATCACCAGAAATTTTATTAGACTGAGCACTCACCAGACAAACTAAGACCACATTCACTTTCTGAAATTGCCATGAATTATCAGTTATTTGCTTAGCCCAAACTACTCCAGAAAATTAAGGAGTCCTTATAGATGAGTTTACATAATCATTGCCTGATATAAAATGAAATTACGGCTTCAATTCTTTATTCGTACTACAATAGCACACCTCAACTTTAACAAAAATGGTGTATGCGCAAAAAGTGTAGAATATTTTGAAAAATAACATAAATGGCTAAAAATTTCAAAGTAACGAAAAGTCCAAATGGCTCTTAGAAATAAAAGTACCTCCACGACTGAAGCAAGAGCTTCTGAATGTCTCTTGATCTTGGATCAGCTCTTCCTTTCAACTCTTTTGGTCTCCGAGTTATATTAAGAAATGTAAATCTGTATCAATGTACCAAAAGATATTGCTTTAGCTTAAGTCTTCTTCTATCAATATTTATCCTTGTACAACACAAAAAGTATATACTGATGCAGATGTTATATATTCAAAGTAAAATAAAAAAGCTTAACAGAGGTAAAACACTCACCTCGAAGCCTCATTCATGTATGTTATAGTATTACACCATATTTATTATCTACATATATTACTGAATAATCTGGGAACCTAAACATTTAGTTCCATGACAAAGTAAAATTCAATGGATACCATTTGATTACTTTACCACAAACAGTGCGAAAAAGTGTAAGCCCGTAAACCCAAACTATAATGGGCAATCTGGTCGCAAAATCGCCATGCCCGGTGGAGCATTAAATAATTAGAATAAAGATTAGAATACCCTGAAGGCCAGATACATAGCTCTTACAGCTCAATTACACCAAAGTTGAACAAGAAAACGAAGCGTTGATAACTGGGAAAACATCTACAAAATTTATTATTCAGTTTAACATTGTAGTCTTCCTCTAGCTTTATTTTCAAAGCATAAACATTACTCCCTCCAGATAAAAAAGAGTGTCCACGTAGCCATTTGCACACCCCTTAAGAAAATATTAACTCCTAACAAAAATTAGGTAATTTGATTAAACTACCCTAATTAAATAGGTATTGAGATTTGATCACATAACACTTAATAGGGTCAAATTTGAAAAAATAAGGTTAATTCTTCTTGATTTGATAAGTGGACACTTTTTTTGACCCAAGAAAAAAAGGCTAAGTGAACGCTCTTTTTAATTCGGAGGGAGTATTTGGAGAAACATATAGCTGGGGATTCATTCATGGTTTAATAACGTCAAAATAAAGTTTATAAAATTACCTGTTACAGTGAAAACAATGTTCCTTTTCCCCTCTTGAGAAACAAGAACCTGTGCATGCATTCAAATTTGTGCAACAATTATATTCCAACTAAATGAATTTTTTGATAATGTCATGTATAAAACATTATAATCCATTGCATTATAAGCTATTAAAGTATCACTTTTTTCTTTCATAGACGAGCTGGGAACTGTCTTTAACGTCTCTTCTATAGACAAAAACCTCTGCCTCTTCCGCACAAGAAACCCCAGTTTTACAAAGCAGTGGCTTCTCTGCATTTCATATATAACCCCCCATTCAAAAAGTAGTTCAAACCTTGATTACACCATTTTGGATGCATTGGAAAGGAGGGAACGACCAGATATGAAAATGAGGAAACTTAACTACTTGGTTGGCCGGAGTTGAGTCCACAATAACGACATGCATGTCAAATTCCGATAAAGAAAAATGTAGATGAAGGACAAATCAAGTATGGAAGAAAAACAAAGCAGAGTTCAAACCAATACCGAATTCAGAACAAAATAGCGAATTGAGGGTAATGGAGATCCAAAATCAGCAACAACATGAATTGCGCCATTCACTACGCCTACAACATGAATTGATTCTGTCCATACAACAAGTTTTCAAACGATAAAATAAATCGTTTTCAAATCTAAGTGAAATAACAGTATCATTTCCAATATTGCTGCAAATCTATTTATTTTTCTTTCAAAGGGTGGAAGGATTGAGAACTGAAGCAAAAAGTGGTGTGGGGGGGGGGGGGGGGGGGAGTGATGAAGAGCAGAAGCAGAAGCGAAGAAGAAAACTCCAGAATGAAAGGAAACGACGCGTGTCCACGGTGAATGTCACAGAGTGATTTACCAGTTTGCCTATAAAAACTAATATGTGTTTACCGAAATACCCTTCGTCGTACCAAAACTCTCACTTATTATATAGTTAAAATAAAATAGTTAAATAAAGTGAGTGGTTGCTAATGTTAATGCATTTATAGTTGTGGATGATGGGAATTGTTCAAAGGAAGGCAAAAGCCCTATAAATATTGGGTACGAGGAAATTGGTATGGAATATGTAAACATGTAATCCTTTATTTTGGATAAATTTCTCTCATTTTTTTTTTCAATTTTCGTAGGAGTAGATTTCAATGGACACATTGGGTCCGTTTCGAGGGTTCTGACGATGTGCATGGGGGTTTTGCCTTCGGGTACAGGAACGAAGGAGGAGTCTCACTTCTGGATTTCACAAAGGCTTTTGGATTGGTGGTAGTCAACTTGAGTTTCCCAAAGAAGGAGAAGCACTTGGTAACCTTCCGTAGCTTGGTGGCTACAACGCAGATAGACTTTTTGCTCCTTAGAAAAGATGATAAAGTTCTCTGTAAAGACTGTAAGGTCATTCCGAGTGAGAACTTTACGACCCAGCATAAGTTCTTGGTAATGGATTTGGAGATAAAGAGGAAGAAGAAGAAGAAGAAGAAGAAGAAGAAGAAGAAGAAGAAGAAGAAGAAGAAGAAGAAGAAGAAGAGGGCCGTGAATGACAGGACGAGGATTAGGTGGGGAGTTTGACTTTGTCTAGTATCCAGCTATGGGGGCGTGGGAGAGTAAGAGGGTGCAAGCAGTATGTGAGATAGGACGGCCAGTTGCATTAGAGAAGCAGCTAGAGAGGTACTGGGGGTCTCAAGAGGTGGACATCGAGGGGATTGGTAGTGGAATGGAGAAGTCCAAGGGAAAGTGGAAGCAAAGAAGCAGTGGTATACGAAGTTGATAGACAACAAGGATGATGAGGAGAAGCAGACGAATAGGGAGAAGTATAAGATGGCGAGAAAGGAGGCGAAGTTGGCAGTTTCGGCGGCAAAAACGACAGCTTTTGAACGCCTTTATGCAGAACTAGAGGATAGAGACGGAACAAAAAGTTGTTCAGGCTTACCAAGGCGAGAGAGAGGAAGACACGCGATCTGGATCAAGTAAAGTACATAGAGGATGGGGATGGAAAAGTGTTAGTGGAAGAAGCTCTCATTAGACGGAGATGGCAATCATACTTTCTTAAACTCTTGAACGAAGAAGGCGACAAAGACATTGTGTTAGGAGATTTGGAGTACTCTAAGAGGCGTTGTGATTTTGGATATTATAGGAGTATAAAGGTTGATGAGGTTAAGGGTGTTTTTCATAGGATACGCAGGGAAAGAGCGAACAAACCTGACGAGATTCTTGGGAAATTTTGGAAGAGTGCAGGCAGGGCAGGTTTGGAGTGGCTGACTGGGTTGTTTAATGTCATTTTTGAAGACGACAAAGATGCCCGAATAATGGAGGTGGAGTACAATGATTCCTTTGTACAAGAACATAGGCGACATTCAAAGCTGCAATAACTATAGAGGTATCAAGTTACTAAGCCACACTATGAAAGTGTGGGAAAGGTTGGTGGAGATGAGGGTAAGGAGAGGTGTGTCTATTTCAGAGAACCAGTTCAGATTCATATCGGAGCACTCTACTATAGAAGCCATTTATATTGTAAGGAGATTGGTGGAGCAGTATAGGGAGTGGAAGAGGGACTTGCACATGGTATTCATCGACCTAGAAAAAGCTTACGACAAAGTTCCAAGAGAGGTTCTATGGAGATGCTTGGAGGCTAAAGGTGTTCCTGTGGCGTACATTAGAGCAATCAAGGGTATGTATGATAGAGGCAAGATAGGGTAAGGATAGTGGGAGGAGACTCGGAGTACTTTCCAATTCTGATGGGGTTGCATCAGGAATCAGCTCTTAGCCCCTTTTTATTTGCCTTGGTGATGGATGGATTGACGCGACAAATTCAAAGTGAGTGACATGGTGTATGTTGTTCGCGGATGACATATTCTTGATTGACGAGACTCGCAGCGGAGTTAAAGCTAAGCTGGAAGGTTGGAGACAAACGCTAGAGACTAAAAGGTTCAAGTTGAGTAGGACCAAGACAGAGTACTTAGAGTGCAGGTTCAGTGGCGTACCACATAAAGTTGATATGGAAGTGAGGCTTGGTACCCAGGTCATCCAAAAGAAAGGAAGTTTCAAGTATCTTGGGTCTATTATACAAGGAGAATGGGATATTGACCATGATGTCCCACATCGTATTGGTGCAGGGTGGATGAAACGGAGACTCGCTTCCGGAGTGTTGTGTGACAAGAAAATGCCACAAAAACTTAAAGGCAAATTCTACAACGTGGTGGTTAGACCGACTTTGTTGTATGGGGCGGAGTGTTAGCCAGTCAAGAACTCTCACATCCAGAAGATGAAAGTTGTGGAAATGAGAATGTTGCGGGGGATATGTGGGCACACTAGGAGAGATAGGATTAGAAATGAAGATATTCGAGACAAAGTGGGAGTGGCATCGGTGGAGGACAAGATGCGGGAAGCGAGGCTGAGATGATTTGGGCATGTGAAGAGGAGAGACACATATGTCCCAGTGCGGAGGGGTGAGAGATTAGCCATGGACGGTTTCAAGAGAGGTAGAGGTAGGCCAAAGAAGTATTGGGGAGAGGTGATTAGATAGGACATGGTGCAGTTCCGACTTACTGAGAACATGACCTTAGATAGGAAGTTGTGGAGGACTCAGATTATGATAGAAAGCTAGTAGGTAATCTCGCTTATTCTTTCATACTAGTAGTCGTAGTTTTGCTCTATCATTTGTTGTCCTTTGATTTCTGCTTATATTTGTTGGGGCTTGTACTTCGATTATCTTATTTATCTATAGTAGCTACTGCTCCTTACTTTCCAGACTGTTTTATCATGACTTTCTCGCTTTTGTTATTTCTCATTTTCATATTGTTGTGATATGCTTGTCCTTATCTGACTTTTTTTAGTATGCTTTATCTTGAGCCGAGGGTCTTCGAAAATAGCCTCCCTACCTTCCAAGGTGGGGATAAGGCCTGCGTACACTTTACACTCCCCAAACCCCATATTGTGGGATTCCACTGGGTATGTTGTTGTTGTTGTTGTTGTTGTTGTTGTTGTTGTGTATTTATGGGTTTTCTTGATTTGTGAAATGATCAAATTGGTTCTGGGGCGGCGTTGATTAGGAAATTACTGCTTTTTGCTCATTAATCCCAAAGATGCTGATGGAAAAACCAAGTCTTTACTTCATGTAATTCTTTCTTTTATATGGGTGTATGCCTATGTTTATAGGTATTTTGGATGAAGTGTATATTTATATATTCAATTCAATCAAATATCCTTAATGCCAACCTAGTTCGGGTTAGTTTTATGAGTTCCTTTTATTCATTTTGCTTGGTTCGTTCACCATAATTTGACTATTTGTAGTGAATGTGTATAGTTCTGCATAAGGATAGTTCCTTTAGCTTAGTTCTTGGACACAACTTTTTCATGAGTCTTGCTCTTGTGCTTGGAACTTGTTGAGGAAATGAAGAAATGAAATAGTAATTTTACAAGAAGAATTTGGTTGGCACTTTGTTTCCAGCATTATGCAAATCTGGTGGTACCATTCTCGAAGTAAATGATTACTTGGTTAATATTAGCTCTGTATTTTCGAAGATACGTTCCTGCTTGTCTCTATCAATACTCAAGTCTCAACAGTGTTCTGCCAGAAAATGGTGGCTAACATTCTAAGTGTGCATTGGACCATAATTTAATATGTTCGTGTAGAGTATCGACTAATAGATGCGTCGATAGTAGGGAAAAAATGACATAGGGTGGTAGGGGAAATCTGTCATGGTTGTGCTTTTGCGTTCGATTGCCCTTTCTATGTCCATTGATTGACAAAATCAGAACATAGCACATTATGTGTTGTGTACCAAATGAAGGTTGTGTTTTCTTGCTCTAATGTTTGTTCTTGTCTTTTACCCGGTTTAATAGGTGTAGACAAATTGGTTGTTCTAATTGCTTCCGCTGAGCTATTTCCTTGTATAATCCTCACTAGTTTTCTGTCTATGTTGTGGCAGGAAGTATTGAACATTTATTCAAAAGAACTTCCGGCCATGAGCTATGCTGCAAACACAGGAAACGAATCACAATTCCTTGAAAGATGTGTATCAAATGGGTATAAATATGTAGTTAGATATATGTTTTTCCCATGCTCGTTTAGTACGATCCTGTATTCTTGCTATCATTTTTGCAATAAGAATTATCAAAGTATGCTGGATTTCACAAAATTTTCGGATGAATTATAATCTGTATTTTGAATATTGATTGCTTTTGCAGGAAGTACTGCACGCTAGTTCTGAAAACCAAGGATGACATAGACCACGGGGAGGTATTCACTAAAGCATTGCTGCACTTGTACTTATATTGTGCTAGGTGCGATAAATGGAATTAAATTCCATCCTCCAGGTCATCGAGCTTGATGGCATGTATATAGATGCTTGTTGGAGTTTTTAAGCTAAACTACAACTCAAGAAACAGAAATAAAGGCAAGAAGAATAGAAGAAATATTTGCTGCTAGAAAGATGATCTTTTCATTGAACTGAAATGATGTTTAAATACAAAAAAATTCAATAACTAGAGCGCAACTACTTTGCACATGATTCCATGATCAACAAACTCCTAAAAATCTGAACAAACTCCTAAAAATCAGCAACTAAGTTAACACTACTGAAAATGGCTAAAAAACAGGAAACAATCTAGCAACTTCTTTTAAACTTTTACTGCAGTAACTGAGGCAATTAAGCAACAATCCTCCTTGCTTCAGTTGCTGCAAATTCCACGCCTCTCTCTGAGAAATTCAAATCTGCTTCTTGGCAAGGCTTTGGTAAACATATCTGCCAGTTGAAGATCCATCTTGGAATACTTTAACCTAACAGATCCTTCTTTCTGCGCGTCTCTGAGAAAGAATAATTTGATATTGAAATGCTTGGTTTTTCCATGAAAAACAGGATTACTTGAGATAGCAATAGCTTCTTGATTATCCACAAACACCTCTGTGCACTTTTCTTGCTTTAAATTAAGATCAAGCAACACTTTTCTAAGCCATAAGGCTTGATTTGCAGCAGCTGTTGCTGTAATGAACTCAGCTTCAGCCGTTGATTGTGCAACAACCTCCTGCTTTTTAGAACACCAAGAAAATACCCTTGAACTAAGATTAAAACAATAACCAGAAGTGCTCTTCATGTCATCAGAAGAACCAGAGTAGTCACTACACTACAAGAAAATATAGAAATCGCAACAATTTTTTTTTTTTATATTTGGCAACAACTTAGTTTTATTGTTGGCAAATGATTTTTTTGTTGCCAAAGAATTTAATTTTGTTGCCATAGTATTGATTATTGTTGCAAAAAATACTTTTGGCAATAAAAAAAAAAGTTGTTGCACGATGTTGCAATAACAGCCGTTGGGAAAAGTTCATGCAACAAAATATATTTTTTTTGTTGCTAAAAGTACTTTTTGCAACAATAATCAATCTATGGCAACAAAAAAAAAATATTTCCAAATATAATTTTTCTTGTGGTGCTATCAGAATACCCTTGCAACACACACTTCTGATTTGTATAGAACTTGATTCCAAAATTCACTGTTCTCTTAACATATCTTATCACCCTTTTAGCTGCTCTAAAATGAGTGTTAGTTGCCCAACTAGTGAATCTAGATAGAAGACTTACAACATATAAAATGTGGGGTCTAATTGCTGTAAGATACATGAGACATCCAACCATACTTCTGTAAAGAGTCTCATCCACTTTTTCAGCTTCATCATTCTTGCTCAGCTTTTCCTTTTGACACACTGGAGTAGTTGTCTCTTTGCAATTTTCCATTCTGAACTTTTTTAGAATGTCTTTTGCATACTTCTTTTGACAGATGAACACTTCATTTTGCTCTTGCTTGATTTCCATACCCATAAAATAAACCATTTCTCCCAAGTCTGTCATCTCTAAAGTATGATGTATATCTTCTTTAAATTTCTTAACAAGTTCATCATTGCTTCCTGTAACCAGTAGGTCATCTACATATAGTGATATAACAATAAAATTGATTTTATCATCTTTAATGTAGAGAGTAGCTTTTCTAAGGCTTTTTCTAAAACCGAGCTGCAACAAATGCTCATCAATTCTGCTGTACCAAGCTCCGGGCGCCTGCTTTAGTCCATACAAATCTTTCTTGAGATGATACACTTCATCTTCATGCCCTTTGACGGAAAATCCTTCCGGTTGCTCAACATAAATTTCCTCCTCAAGAAAGCCATTCAAGAATGCAGATTTAACATCCAACTGAAACACTTTCCAACCCTTTTGTGCACTATAGCCAACACTATTCTGATGGTTTCTAATATAGCAACAGGAGCAAATGTATCAGAAAAATCAATACCAAAAATTTGAGCATACCCTTTTACAACAAGTTTGGCTTTGTGCTTGTTGATAGAGCCATCTGCATTAAGCTTGGTTCTAAAAATCCACTTCACTCCTATGACTTTCCTGTTTTCGGGCCTTTTCACGAGTTTCCAGGTCCGATTCTTCTCAATCATGATGAGTTCTTCCTTCATTGCAGCTCTTCATTTTGGATCTAAAGTTGTCGGCTCAAGAACAACCATATTGCATCTCTGATAAATATCAGAGAGAGATCTCGTGCCTTAAACTGGAACATCATCCACCAATTCATCTTGTTCCAGCTGGAGCGGTGTACTTTGATCTGGAATTAATATTGGTTGTGCTTCTTTCCAGTTCCACTGCTCATCCTCCATGAAATGCACATCTCTGCTTATTAGAATTTTCCTTGTATGAGGTTGGAAAACTCTGTAAGCCTTAGAAATAGTGTTGTAACCCACAAATATTTCAGCTTCCGCCTTTTTATCCAGCTTATCTCTTTTTGTCTGTGGCACATAAGTAAAGGACAAGCATCCAAACACTTTGAAATTTTTTAAAGAAGGTTTATAACCATACTAGACTTCAAATGGTGTCTTTCCTTCTAATGCTTTTGTTGGAAGCCTGTTGAGTAGAAAGACTGAGGTATGTGCAGCTTCTACCCAGTACTCTTTTGGAAAACACTTTTCGTACAACAAACATCTAGCTATCTCTATTATAGTACGATTCTTTCTCTCACTAACTCTATTTTGTTGTGAAGTATATGAAGCAGTGAGTTGGTGTTCAATCCCGGCTTCTTCACAGAATATATTGAACTGATCAGATGTGTACTCATTGCCATTGTCAGACCTTAAAGATTGAATCTTACAGCCACTTTGAGTTTCGATCCACTGCTTGAATTTCCAGAAGATAGCGGCAACCTCTGACTTGAACCTGAGAAAGTAAATCCAGCACATTCTCGTATAATCAACAATGAAAACTATGTAACACTTACTCCCTTTGAGTGATGGAGTTCTGTGAGGACCAGCCAGATCTGTGTGGATTAATTTTAGTTTCTTGGTAGCTCTCCAGGTTGCTTTCTTGAAAGGAAACCTTGTTTGCTTTCCAAATCGACAAGTTTTGCAATTTGATATTTCAGCTTCAAGGTTAGGCAACCCTCGAACCAGATCTTTCCTCTGTAGGTTCATTAGAGCAGCATGGTTGAAATGTCCAAGTCTTTTCTGCCAAACTTCTGCATTGATCTTAATTTCAGAATAAGCTTTTTGCTCATGCTCTAAAGGATCCAATGTAAAGCTCTTTCCCTTCATCATTACTTTGAATAGGTTATTACATTCCGCATCTTTGATTTGACAATAATTGATTTCAAAGAGAAGTTTGAAACCATTCTCAAGCAGCTGACCAACACTTAACAGACTATGACTTAAATTAGGTACAAAAACACGTCTTTGATTAGTTTTGTACCGGAAGAGCTTTTTATTTCCACAGTACCTTTGCCTTTAGCAGGAAGATATTCTCCATTGCCAACTTGTTCTTTGGAAATCACTGAAGTATCCAACTCCTTGAAGAGATCACGATCAAATTTCATGTGGTTTGTACAACCATTGTCAATAAGCCACTTGTCACTTGAGCTGCTAGTTGCAAAATAGGTTGCTACAAAGAGCTGCTCCTCATCTTCCTGATTTGCAACATGTGCAGCATTATTTTGCTGAGTGTCATTCTTGCAAATCTTTTGATGATGTCCCATGTTCTGACATTTTTCACACTGCTGATCTGGTCTTCTCCAGCATTTGAACGGTGGATGACCCTTCTTTCCACAATGCTTGCAAGGAGGAAAATCATGTTTTGTTCCCCTATTGAACCTCGGAGAATCAAAACCTGAGTTTTCCTTCTTGTTCCACTTTTCCTTTCCTTTGTCTCCCTAGTTTGATTGAACTTTTGTAGGTAGTGCACCCTCGACAGACCCTTCAGACCTCATAAGCCTTCTCTGTTCTTGTGCCTGGAAAGAATTCAATAGTTCTGCCAAACTAACTTTTGACAGATCCTTTCAATTTTCCAGCGAGGAAATGGTTGCTTCAAACCTTTCAGGGACTGTTAGGAGAATTTTTTGAACCAATTTAGAATCAGGACATTCAGAGCCAAGTAATCTTACATTGTTGGCAATGTTGAGTAATCTATCAGAATACTCTATGATTGTCTCTGAATCCTTCATCTTTTGAAGTTCAAATTCTCTAATTAGGTTGAGAACACGAATTCCTTTGATCCGTCATCTCTTTCATATTCCTTCTTTAGGAAATTCCAGACCTCAAACGCTGATTTCACTGTCATAATCCTGACAAAGATTTCAGATGAGACTGCAGCAAATAATGTTGCCCTAGCCTTTGATTTTCTTATTTTCTTCTCCTTTTGATTCTTTATCTGCGCCATGGTGGGGTTTGCAGGCAAGGAAGGAACTTCGTAGTCCTCCTCAACAGCTTCCCAGACATCATTTGCCTCCATACGTGCCTCCATTCTTGTTGCCCAGATCTGATAGCCTTCACCTTTGAAGACAGGTGGTGCTAGTGCAGTGAAAGGAGTTTCTGAATCCATAGAAAAAGAAAAAAGATGTATTTCCCTCAATTACAGACCCCTCAAGAAGAGAACTCTGATACCACTTTGTTGGAGGTTTTTAAGCTAAACTACAACTCTAGAAACAGAAATAAAGGCAAGAAGGATAGAAGAAATATTTGCTGCTGGAAAGATGATATTTTCATTGAACTGAAATGGTGTGTAAATACAGAAAAATTCAACAACTAGAGCCTAAATTTAAGCAACTACTTTGCACATGATTCCATGATCAACAAACTCCTAAAAATCTGAACAAACTCCTAAAAATCAGCAACTAATTTAACACTACTGAAAATGGCTAAAAAACCGGAAATAATCCAGCAACTTCTTTTAAACTTTTACTGCAGTAACTGAGGAAATTAATCAAAAGATTTTTATGTATTAACATTACTTTAGTGTATAAATCTTTTTGTTTCTAAAGATTTGCTGGTTTTATACAATAGTTTGTCCCTTATATCAGTAGTTATGATCTACTGCACGTTGCTTTAATTGAAATCTGTATCTATTTTTTTTCTCTTTTCAATTTGTCAAGGTCATTGCTGCAATCACTTATCAAATAGTCCCAGCTGACAATGCAATTTGCTGAGGTTCTTCTTGCGGATGTTAAATCAGTGTAACAACTCAAGGTCATCTAGTTGTTCCCTTGCTTTAATATGAATTAATGCTGACTTGTGATTGTCGCTTTGATTCACAGTCTGGCTTAAGAATGTAGTCATTTCTCTCATGCTTTCAAGAACTATGAACGCAAAATTGCAAATATTGTTGTCAGAACTGTGAACTTTGTGACAAACATAGATGTAGTTTTCTGTTTAAACTTGTTAAACTTTTTGTTCTTTATTCCTTATTTACTCTTCTCTGTCCTTTGTAGGAGAGATGCCTATTACAGACCCAAATTAACCAGTGTGGCTGATTCCACGACTCGAACCCGTTACCTATATTTCCCTTCATGTCATAAATCATATGAAGGGATGCTTTGGAGCAACGGTAAAGTTATCTCTATGTGACCTATAGTGCACAGGGTCATGGAATCAGCCACTGATACATGCATCGAGTAGGCTATCTACATTACACCCCTTTAGAGTGCAGCTCATCCCCGAGCCCTGCATGAACTCGAGATGCTTCGTGTTTCCCTTTTTTTTTCGCGTTATAATAATATTAACCAGTTCTCAACAGAAAAAGGGAAATCAAGATTTTAAGAAATTGAAAAAACAAACCTTTTCGGTTTTCGGTTTTGCCTCAGGAATGAAAAGTAGTCTTTTCACAAATGTAAACCAGCTTCTTCTCTTTCCCATTTTAGGATTTCAGCAAACTGTTTAATCAAAAAAACATGCCACCACCTTCTTTGAACAGTACTCACCTTATTCTTGATAAGAAAAACTCTTTGATTTGGCAATTCTATTTCTTTCAATGAAAACAAAAAGTTCCAAAAGATATCTCTGGGAAGAAAAAAACAAGAAGAATGAACAAGTCATGCCCAACTTCTCACATCATCAATATTATTCAATTTAAAGCCATAGCAAAACAATATTGGAAAATAAATTCAATTTCACTTCTCTTGCATAATGAGCAACAAGACATTCTTGTGATCATGCGGGTGGAGTAATAAGTACTCTTCCATTTTTAATCCAGAGGACTCATTTTTGATCCATGGTACAAACTCACCTTTGTTGGGGAGCACTTTATTCCTCCCAAGGTGGGATTTTCTAGCAGAAATCCGAATTTATCAGATCCCAATATGAGTACCGGACACCAGATGAGAAACCAAAAAAAGAAAACTAGACATTCTTGTGATATATAGCAGCTAAAGTGAAATCATTCATGAGGCTAATCAAGAACTTGAAATCTTATTGGATAAATTTTCATAATATTTTCATTAAAACAAGGTAATTATGAAGAATCTGTTTAGAAAATTCAACCTGAAAATTTAGGGGACATACAAAATTTGAAGGACACGTTAAAGATTTGGACAAATCCAAGAGTGTCTTGAGAACTGATTCTTGAATTATGATCTTTATTTCCCTTTCACACATGTCTTATATATATATATATATCCAAGAATAAACTGTCCTTTACTAATTGAGAAACATCCCATCATGATAGATCATAATCATAAAAGATCATGTTGTTCATAAGAGATTAATTGAAGGGAAAAGGGTCAAATATACCCTTCTACTTTGTTTTATTAGCTAATTTTACCATCTGTTAGCGATAGTGAACAAAAATACCCCTGTCGTCTATAAACTTCACACTTGTACCCCTATTTAGATGGAAACTCCCAAATCCTCTTAAATAATTTGATTTCAAAAACAATTACCCACTTCCTCTATTGATCCGCCCCGAACCTCCTATCATCATCATCATCATCATCATCATCATCATTTATTAAGCTTCTTTCACGGAGAAAAAAAAAAAAGAAAGAAGCAAAAATATACACCCAAATGATAAACCCCAAAATCTATTTCACCTTTAAACCCATGATTGTATGTACATACCCTAACTACCTAAAAGCCTGGAAGTAATCACTTCCAATAATCATCACTGCTAGAAACTTTTTTCTAATTTTTTTTTCTTCGATTAATTTCCCACTACCCCTGTATCGAGTTTCGCAAAGCATTGCTAGTCTCAAACCAGGATAAAAGGACAAGGGTCGTAGTAAGATGAACTGTAAAATAATCGACCTATGAATTATTATGAATCTTTCAACCTACATAAAGCAAAATGGGTACTGAGGCTTTATTCCAATTAACTGGGATTGACGCGTTGTTAATCGACTGATTAAATTTTCTTTTACTATCATTGATCACATAAAAATCGAAGAGTTGTGCTAGTAAAAAAGAAAAGAGCTAAATGTAAACATAGAATTCATATAACTAGTTTAAAAAATTTGATGAAAAATTAAAAGCAAATACCAAGAACGGAAAAGGGTCAAATATACCCCTGTACTATCGGAAAGGGGCCAAATATACCCCTCGTTATACTTTCGGTTCAAATATCCCTGCTGTTATACTTTCGGTTCAAATATACTCCTCCCATTATATTTTGGTACAAATTTGCCTTAATTCTAATTGAGGGACACGTGTCAAGCTCAGAATCAAATGAGTTATCCCCAATTTTAATTACCCAATTTCTTTAGAAACCCACCCGTTTAACCCGACCCGAAACCCTTTAATTCGTAATTTTTTTCTTCCTCTTCTCTTTTTCATCCAAACTCCATTGATGAAAACCTCTTCTTTCTCTCTCCAACCTACAATCTGCAATGGAGGTTGGATGAACAAGAGAAGAGGAAGAAAAAAATAACGAATTAAAGGGTTTCGGGTCAGGTTATACGGGTGGGTCTCTAAAGAAATTGGGTAATTAAAATTAGAGATGACTCATTTGATTCTGAGCTTGACACGTGTCCTTCCATTAGAATTAAGGACAAATTTGTACCAAAGCATAATGGGAGGGGTATATTTGGACCGAAAATATAACAACAGGGGTATATTTGAACCGAAAGTATAACGAGGTGTATATTTGGCCCTTTTCCGATAGTTAAGGGGTATATTTGACCCTTTTCCGTACCAAGAATCATGGGTTTAAAGGTGAAATGGATTTTGGAGCTTATCATTTGGTTGTGTGTTTTTGCTTCTTTCTTTTTTCCTCCATGAAAGAAGCTTAATGATGATAGGCGGGTCAACAAAGAAAGTGGATAATTTTTTTAAAATCGGGTAATTTAAGAAGATTTGGGGGTTTCCATCCAAATAGGTGTATAAGTATGAAGTTTATAGACGGCAGGGTTATTTTTGTTCACCATCGCTAACGGAAGATAAAGTTAGCTAATAAAACAAAGTAGAGGATATATTTGACCCTTTTCCAATGTAACATAAGAAATCTTACCCATATGACTTACAATTTTGTTCTTAAGAGATCATATTCTTGTTCGCAAGGGATTAACTAAATATAACGTGACAGATCAAACACATATTCGTCAGAGATTTAACTCATGTTCGTAGAGATCGATACTTGTTTGCAAGAGATTAATATCATAAACCTGAGGGAACATGAAAAATAAAATCCGTAAATAGAAGACGACATTGAATAGGTAAACCATAGTAGATCAAATCCATAAACGAAACATATTGACAACATTGAATCGCCCTAGCAATTAACTGTAATACATCCACATAATTTAAACTAGTGATCTACGACAACTCAAATTATGATTTTTTGCAACCAGATTGCTCGTACTGAAAAAGACCACCCTTAGTATGGTCAACTTTACCCCCAACGGGGAGGGCAATTCAAATAACGATCTTTTGGCATGCAATTGCTTTGGATTTGATGTCTACTATGGTATTACAGACCAAATACTCATAAAGCTAATTTAACAATTATCCCTGACTTCGATTCTTATGCTCGAGTTCCTTGCACGAAAGCCTTTAATTTCTTCAACTAGTAAATCATGCATCAACTGCATTCTCTGGATGGTCAGGAAATTTTGCATTCCTCGCTTCAATTACCTTTATAGCAGCGCTAACTGCATCCATTACATCCCCAGCGGTAACATGTGGAAGATCGAAATATTTTGGATACGTCCTGTAATAAAGTCAGATATGTTTGAGACTACATCTCAATTCCGAAATATGCAGACTACCCGTTAATCTTCAAGCATGTTGCACAGGCATCAACAGAAAAGAGAAGGCCAAAGATACTTGACATATGTTTCTACATAAAAGATAGATATGTTCTCATAACCTATCTAATCGAAGTGACAAAAATTAAGCTGGAACCAAGAGGAAAGGTAAATAAATAAGTATTTCACTGCCTGGGAGCCAATAATAATAATGTTGTCATTACTAATCTGACATACTAGCAACAGGCCCAGCTTAATTTTGGGTGAGGGACGAGCAATTCTTTATTGAACTATGACTCAACTAATTGGAAGGCCACTGAGATACTATTTACATTTCAAAGACAAGACAGGTATGGCCCCAGGTAAGAACAACATAGGACCACCACTACCCCTGATTTGTGGATCATTCACTAAAATTTGGGTACGGAGGGATAGTAAAAGTTGTATCTTGAAATGAAACTGGAAATCCGAAACGTATAACTATTCAATAACTTAAACCAAGGTTAGCCGAGTAAAGAAGGAAGTCAGGCAGGGGCTGAGCCACAAATAAAAGTAATATAGATATCTTGGACCCCCTTGAAACATGAAACAAGGCTGGTGCAGTTAGCGAGGGGGGTCAAAGTTTAGCAGAAGGTCGTTTGTTCAAAGTTCATTCATGTTCCCACTACTAACGCCTCTCAATATGCACTCCTATTACCAATTCACTATTCACTAGCAAGTTAATTTTTCTTAAACTATATCTTTCAACCATCCTAGTTTGTATTTAGTTTATTGTTTTATAATATGTTTTTACCTTTTTCTTCCTCTAAATGCGTTGCACATTTTCATTTTAAATATTTTAAAAAAAAAGTTAGTTCTGATCAAACATATTGTTAGCTTGATTTTAAACGATGACTCCAAAGAAATTATGAACACCTTTATAGAAATTTTTTAATGTTCATCTCTTCAAATCCTGAACCTCTTCATAAATATTCTGGATCCCCGCCCCTGAAGTCAGGAAAAAACTAAATTCAAAACCACGTATGAACCAAAAAGGGAGAGACAGAGAGAGAGTTCAAAGTGCTTACATATGTGTTATGGATGGTGGACCCATCTTTTCCCCTTCCGCCAATTCAGCTGCTGAAAAACACAAAAGTTTAACTAAGAATCATCACTCTACATCTTAATACCATAGGTGTGTTTACCCCAAATTTAGATAATCAATTAAATTTGTGAATAGGTATAGAATATGTGGTTAAGCCTCAATCTATTTGGCGGAAAAAGATATATATGGATATGATATGAAGAAAGTAATAATGATCAGAGATTCGCCATATATTTATGTATCTAATAATATATGAGTGTTGCTTGATTGAACAGATTTAAGAGATAAACACAATGAATCCGGACCAAATATGATATTGAGAAAGAGAGAATTTGTATATATTTGCTATTACAAGTGTTATAAAGTTCAAGAAGCCAACCCTCTAAAAGGAGGGCAATGACCCCTATTTATAGTATTGCCCCATGGGCTTCATACAACATGAGACCCTAAAAAGATAAAGAAAAACTCTGAGAAGGGATTAGGTTGGATTAGGTGGGTCGTACGGTCTGACAACCGTACGATTGGCAGTTAAATATGGCAGGACGTTATCGACGCGTGGCAATCGCACAACGAATATCCCGAACCAACGGCCACGATCAAACGGACCAACGGCCACGATCAACTCGGCTATGGAGAAACCGGGCCAAATGAAGATCTTTACTCCCTTTAGTCCGAACATTCCTCCGGTCAAGAAAGAAACTCTTCGTGCATGTGCTCGTCCCTCTCTTCCTTCGGTCTCTGGTCTTACCGGTTTTAACATATATCCGATTTTTACCATATATAGATAGTCCCCACACTTTCCGGACCGTAGTTTTATCGGAGTAACGGGAAGTGGATGAATCAAGAAACCGGTGGCTCCATTTGTCCGTTGTTATCTTTTCATTTTGGCGGGAACAGTTGCGTCACGTCCCTCTGCCATCGGCCACGTGTCTTATCCCGGATGGTTAGCTCTGACAACCGCCGCAACGCACGTCGCTTCAAGTCATTCCTCATTAATTATGGGACACGTGGCACTCCTCGGTTGGCTGGGAAATGTAACCGCCTCGACCCCATGTTTATATAATGTCTTCCAACACTCCATTTTTCCATTTTACGATCCCTTTAATCTCATCTTCAATCCTTCACTTCATTTCTTACAGCTTCAGTTATTCATTTCATCTCCCCACTTACCGTCTTCCAATTCACATCTCTCGTTGATTTGTTGCTTATAGTACGTAAAAAGGGAACGATTCTGCCAACTTCTCCACTGGTCGTTCTTGTGTGTTGCTGCTTCTTCCTTTCGTTCTTTATCATTTTTGAATTCTTCGACTGTCACCTTCACTTTTTAACTTCTTTTTCGAAATCATCCAATCTCTCTTTTCTATATTTTGAAATGTCTGCCAACACCGAAACCACTTCCCACGATGTCCCCTCGGTTTATTCTCAAGGAACCGAGCCACCTTCTCCAGCCCAGGGGAAGGTCTCCTTCGAACCTACTGCTTCGAACATTGTACCGGCCAAACCTAATTTCAACAAAGACTTCGAGGTTGAAAAACCTTCTCCGGTATCCGATAGAGGGTTCGATATGAGACGATATCTTTCATCCATTACGGAGGATAAACTCGACTTAGTCCGGGCTGATTGTGGATAGGACAGCCGTTCGGTCCAAGTTTTTTCCCCCAGGCCGGACGAATCAATCACCGACCATCGGGAAGGCTTCTTATACGTTTATACTTACCCTTTCACCCTCAAGCTCGACCCCCCGGTCGATCCAGTCATCTTGGACATGTGCCGGACTTACAACGTGACCTTGGCACAGATTGGTCCAATTGTTTGGAGGGCCGTGGCCTGCCTCCGGCTGTTGGCCAATAACGCAGAAAAGGAATTCACGCTGGCCCACTTAATACGGCTATACTCCCCGAGGTTATTCCGGGGTGGTGTAATAAAACTCGCAAAACGTAGCCAGAATTCGATTTTTTCAAAAATGGATGAAGATAGAGACCGGGGATAGTTGGAGCGATATGTCCGGGTGCGGACCTCGGACATCATTCCGGACAATTACATGCCTTTTCCGGAAAGGTGGAACAATAAGCGTAAGTCTGAACTCTGAATAATTGCTTTTGTATGTTTTGTCAAACTTCGGTTCCACTTTCTCACTATTTGTCTTCTTATTTATATTAGTCGTGGGTTGGATTCCTCCGGTCATCCGGAATCTCAACGAATGGGTCACTGCTCTCCTCAGCCAATATGCCTATGACGATCGGACGTGGGGTCACCTGTCACGTGGCCGATGGGTCGCCCAGAACCATGGTAATACTTTGCTTCTATTCGTATTCATTGCATCCTCTACCCTTCCGTAACATCTTCGATTTTCAGGTTTACCTAAAGGCTCGGTGAATCCAAGGCCGGAGTCAGCAGCTGAACCAGCAACGTCGGCACCCGAGTTCAATTCAGCGGGTGCATATCGTATCCTTGCTGCCGCCGCCAAGAGGAAAAGGCCCTCGGACAAAGGGCAGAAACCGAAGAAAATGGCGAGGAGTGTCGTTAGGACTTCAAGGGATGAAGCAGAGCCCGAGCTCCTCGTTCGGAGGATCAGTGTTGCCCTTTCCATGGCTCCCTTTCCGGAGGGGGGCGTTACCGTTTCACCACCTCCTTCAGCTTGGGAAGGACCTTCAGCTCCGGCATTATACACAGGTGAGGAAGAGATTCATTACCCGACTCCTCTAAGGTCGATTGAATTCATTGATATTTCAGGCGATGTTTCTTCCGAAGATACCCCTCTGCAAAGGACAAGAAGACCTGGGGAGGCACCCGCTGTTGAAGTCGGTCAAAGGACTGAGCCGGTCCCCGGGACCGAAGTCCCCATTGATGTTCGTCCGATGCCCGACCATGAGACTGCTGCGACTTTGGAGATCCCTGCTTTTGCCGAAGCTGCTGAGGTCCTTCCGAGCTCTCCAGCCCTGGCTTCAAGATCGGATGATTTTGAAGACATGTTCTCGGACACCCCTCCTGCAACCGGCGAAGCTGCTAGTTTCGGACATCTCCCGATCCCTCGGGCCACGAGGGCGGCTAGTCGGACCACTGAATCGGGAGCTAGGGATAGCTTGGTCGCACCTTTCCAGCCCCAAGTGTGGAACTGAGGAGGACAAGGTCGGTTGTGATCACCGTTCCCGAGGATTGCAGCTTTCTTTCTCGCCCGGTGGGTGTGGCGAGCTACCTGAGGCCCCTCGTCTCGGACTCGGACAAACGAAAGATGAACGGAGTCCCTTAGCAGTGCCTCATTAACGAGGGTATGGACGTGGGCAATCGGGTAAGTTTATCAACCATCTTTGCATAATTTCATTGAGAATTTTAATCTCACTTATAGTTTTTGACTTTATTTGCAGAGTGTGGTGCTTGTCAACGAAGCCGTTGTCCGTGCTCAGCAAGAGGTGGACGATCTTAAGGGCCAACTGGGTGCCCAAGGCCGAGAAACGGAGAAATTTCAGCACCTTCTGCGGGTGAAGGAGGATGAGTTGAACCGAGCAGTTACTCTTTCCAACCTCCAACTCGAGCTCGATGCAACAAAGGCTGAAAACCTTCGATTAAAGGGCGAGCTGGCCGAGATGGTCGAATATAACCGGAGTCTGGAAGCGGACAAGATCGGCCTTAGCCGAGATAACACTCGTTTTTCCTCAAAGCTTGGTGAGCTCGAAACCACCATCTCTCAACTCCGGGAGGAGCTGGACTCTGTCAAGTCCGAAGCTACGAGCATGGCCGAGAGGCATCGGCTGCTCGAATCTGAAAGTGCCCAGTATAAAGAGAGTATGAGGGTGTTTGAGGAGAAGGCAGAGAAGAGGACCCAGATATGTGATGATCTAAACATCGAGCTCGCGGAGGCGGTTGGTGCTAATGATACTCTCAAGGCCGAGCTCGAGTCGGCCACTCAAATGCAAAAGGTCCTCGAGGAAGATCGGGATGCTCTGATGGCGAAGCTGGCCCAGGCTGAGGCCGATTTGGAAGAAGCTCTAAAGATCGTGGAGGCCGTCGAGGCTAATACTACTATTGCTGCTGAGTATGAAAAGTGGAAGTCTCGGAGGATCACTCTTGAGCAAGCCGAGCATGGCTTTGCGGATCTTCTAGCCCTGATACTTGAAGCAAAAAGAGTCGAGGAAGAGGCTAAGGGTGCCCTCGGGGCTGACTCCGTCGACTCCGAGCGGACAGTGTCCGAGCACTCCGGATCCAGCCATACCGGATAGACTAAGGCCTGTACTTAGCCTTTTATTTTTTTTGTCTTTGCAGGAGTCTCCAATGTAAAATCCTTTGTATAAATAGAACATGCGTTTGTCTTGATTCCTTACTTTGTTTGAATGTTTGCTATGATATCTGCCCGAATTGTCGGTCCATTTTAAGAAGTCATTATTTCTGACTGTGCCTGAAAATCGGCTTTTCTCTTCATCCGGTACATTGTGTCTGGGAATTTTATGGAGTTTTTGCCCGTGGGACTTATCTTATGCTTTGTGAATTCAGACGTTTCCGAATCACGATGGGCATTTTTAGGGCCGGTATGTTTCGGACACCTGAATCTCAGCCTTAGCTGAATTTTGGTGTAACAGTCCCCGTTTGAGGGATTAACAATTTTGGCTCGGTTCACTATGACCTTGTTGCCTTTGTCGAATTTCGACCGTAGTGCCCGGCATAGGGTATATGAATGAAGTAATGCCAAGATACGGCGATAATCATCGGGGTAGTGTTTTAACAAGAAGACATCCGAGATATCGTTATCCGAACTTTCGATGATTTTTGTATTGCAAGTATTTGTACATACAATATGGGAATTCTGTTTCCTTTTGCTTTTGCCGTAGCAAATACTAAATGGACACGATTCATTCTGATCATTTGGCCCTTACATCGAAACCTACTGCAGAAGGTCTGGTCTTGGTTTTGCCGTAGCAAATATTGAGTGGACACGATTCATTCTGATCGTTTGGTCCTTACGTCGAAACCTACTGCCGAAGGTCCGGTCTTGGTTTTGCCGTAGAAAATATTGAGTGGACACGATTCATTCTGATCGTTTGGTCCTTACATCGAACCTAATATAAAAGGTCCGGTTTTGATTTGTTGAGCTTCTCCGTTTTTCGTTGACCGGGGTAAACTTCGATATGGGCGTAATAGTCCCCTAGCGCTTATCCGAGCTGCAAGGTCGGGTGAGTGCTATTAAGTCCCCACTCGTAGAGTGTGACCCCGGGTTTCTGGGCGTTTGACCTTTATCTTCGTCGAGTAACACGTTGTGCTTGTTGCCTCATTAAAAACCTTGTCGGAAAACCCATTTTGGGATAAAACCGTACTAAGGAAAAGAGTGCAACACGTGTTTTCAGACCTAGATTCTTACTTTATCCGGTACTTGACTTCCTGTAAAAAAGAAAGGTTAATAGAAAAACACGGGGAGTCCATACCTTAGCAATAGTATCTTTTCAGATGAGCACATTCCAGTTATTGTGCAACCATTGCCCGTCCATGGATTCCAACTGGTAAGATCCTTTACCCGTTACCTCAGTTATCTTGTACGGTCCTTCCCAGTTCGGATCCAGTTTTCCTTCATTGGGATTTTTGGTGTTCAAGGTAACTTTCCGAAGCACCAAGTCCCCAACTTGGAAATGTCGAAAATTGGCTCTCCGATTGTAGTACCTTTTCATTCTCTATTTCTGAGCTGCAATACGGACTAACGCGTTTTCGCGAAGTTCATCCGTGAGGTCAAGTTTTACGGCCATGGCCTCCTCGTTCGACTCCTCGATGGTATAGCTAAACCGGAGAGTCGGTTCCCCAACTTCTACGGGGATAAGGGCTTCGGGCCCGTAGACCAACGAGAAAGGGGTTTCTCCCGTGCTTGATTTCGATGTGGTTCTGTAAGCCCATAACACCTCCGGTAATATTTCCCTCTAGTGATGCTTTGATGCTTCAAGTCTTTTCCTCAGATTTTGGATTATTGTTTTGTTCGTGGATTCCGCTTGTCTGTTCGCACACGGGTGATATGGGGTTGATACAATTTTCTTGATCTTCAACCCTTCGAGAAAATCACTAACTTTTCCGCCCACGAACTGAGGTCCATTATCACAAGTTATTTCGGTCGAGATGCCGAAACGACATATGATGTGGTCCCATATGAAGTCAATGACTTCCTTCTCTCTGATTTTTTCAAAGGCCTGCGCTTCAACCCATTTGGAGAAATAATCAGTCATAAACAAAATAAAACGGGCTTTACCTGGTGCCCATGGTAATGGACCGACAATGTCCATTCCCCACTTCATGAACGGCCAAGGTGACACCACCGAATGCAACAACTCCCTTGTAACACCTCGTAACTTCGGACGAGAGTTTGACTCATAAGATGATAATATAATGAAACCAAGATGAGGGTTATAGGAAGTGTTTTTTTTTTAAAACCAATTAAGTCATAAGAAATGTCTTTGGGCAAAGAAAAGTTGGAAGCCACTCTACGGGGCGTGTTTTCAAGCGAGTTTATGGAAGGTCTTACTTTCAACGACCATAACCCCTCTATTAATTTGGAATTTGGGAAAACTTCCTTGTTGAAAGTTGTAGACCCTTGAAATAGCTTTCCAACGGTATATTACGAGCCTCAATCGTACATCTGTGCAAAAGGTTATGCCCATTATACGACAGACTGTCCGAGCAGAAGAATTTTGACGGACCATTTGACGGTCCGTAGAATATTTGACGGTCCGTATAACATTTATACGGTCCGTCAAATGGTCACAGAGGGTCACATTTTGCTGGGCAGTTTTACGCTTCATTTTTACGGTCCGTATAAATTTTGACGGTCCGTAAAATGGTCACAGAAGACCATGTTTTGCTGGACAGTTTTACGGTTCATTTTGACGGTCCGTAAAACAATTATACGGTCCGTCAAATTGACTCTGGCCAGCGTAAAATGGTCACAGAAACTCAATTTTTGCTGGGTAGTTTTACGGACCATTTTGACGGTCCGTCAAACAGTTTGACGGTCCGTAAAAATGGGCGTAGAATTGCCCGATGAGTTAGATTTTAAGATATTAATAAGAGACCCAAACTCATTTTTTTTCATTCCCATTTCTCCTACACGACTCAAGGGTTCTCTAGAGCCACCCAAACACTTCACATGCAAGAATCCAAGTGAAACTAAAGATCCACTTCATTAATTCACAAAACTAAGTGTGAGAAACACATCAAATCCATTCAAGTCAAGAAATTTCATAGAAGGTGGAACTAGGGTTTTGTTCAAGTGAAGCTTTTCAACTCAAGGCTTATTCCTACAATAACTAAGGTAAGTTTTATGATGTTTCATGTTGATTAAAGTATTGATAAGTTCTTGGGAGAATAGTAAATGGGTTTGATAAAGAGAATTATATGAACTATGCTAGGGTTTTTGGATTGTTGACTTGAGATTGTTGTATTCATATGGGTGATGAAGAACGATGTTAATTACATCTAATTAAGACTGTAGAATCACCTAGAAGTCATAGAATGGGGATTGGGTGAAGAAAACACCATTAATGAAGGTTGTAGAGTTTCATGCCCACTAAGTGTTTGATAAAATGCTTAGATGACCAAAGCATGAATATTATTGCTAATATAGAATCCCTTTAACTTGTATTGATATAGATCAAAGTTGAGAGGGTTGACGAACATTGTATTACGCTCAAAGGCTGGAATTAAGGTATGTGAGGCTAACTATCTACGTTAGGGAATATTCATGATTCTCCCTATGCCTCATTCTTCATGCTTGTCAGAAATTTGACTCAGAACATAGTTTAGCCTAGTTTCATGATATGATATAGAACTGTTATCTTCTAGGGTTGCAGTTACAGAATTCGTTCATGGTTGTCACTTTGAACATCATGAACTCAGCACTTAATCTTTATAGACTTGTGCATTATTATCACATGAGTCTCAGTCAGTGTATAACCAGTTATTTCCAAGAGTCCCATAATCAGAAGCAGTTATCATGCTATCAGCTATAGCCAGAATCAGTTTTGTAAATTGTTAATGTTGAACACCTGTATCTGTACTTTTGGGCCCTAGGCCACAGTTTATGCATACGTATTGCTTGGGCCAGAGGCCACAGTTTTTGTGCACATTATTTGGGCCCTAGGCCACAGTTATATTTACAGTTTTACAGGTGATTCTTCATCCAGAACAGGGAGTACTTCAGCTTCTTGCTTTCCTGTTTAGTTCAGTTTCAGTTTTCAGTTTTCAGTTTCAGTTTCAGTTCCAGTAGTTTTATTGCTTCAGTTGCTTTATATACCAGTACAATTCAAATGTACTGATGTCCCTTTTTATTGCTTGGGGGCCTGCATCTCGCGATGCAGGTAACGATACACAGGTTGACGACCCAGCTAATTAGGAGTGCAAGTATCAGCTACTGGTGAGCCCCACATTCCTTCGGGGCGTTGTCAGCTACCCAGTTATTTCAGTTTATAGACAGCTCTATCATTCAGTACTCTTAGAGGCTTCATAGACACAGTTCAGAAAGTCAGATATTTATTATAATAGCCTTGTTGGCAGTTGTTAAATCGTTTTGGTTTAGCCATGTAGGCTACTGTCAGATATATTTCAGATTGTCTAAGTATTTCCGCATTACGATATTTCAGTGAGACTTTTAGTTAATCAGCATGTGTTAGTTTTATTTTATAAATTAGTTATGTTTTGGTATCACATGTTGATTCAGCCAGCCAGTTGGTTCGCTCGGTCACATGCAGTCAGGCACCGGGTGCCGTGTTACGTCCAGGCCCAGGTTCGGGGCGTGACAAAGCTTGGTATCAGAGCCCTAGGTTCAAGTGTCTTAGGGAGTCTATGAAGCCGTGTCTAGTGGGGTCTCTTTTATATGTGTGAGGGCCCCACACATATAAACAGTTGACCACCAAGACATTCAGGATTTGTTTCACTTCTTTCATACTCTAGATCGTGCAAGATAGAGTAATGCTTTTAGGAATTCTTCTAACTCGTGCGAATTACGTATTTCAGACATGGCTCCAAAAAGGAAGTACAACAAGAAAAATACGGCCACTAGCCAGAGGGCAACCGTTGACGCAGTAACAGAAGGGGGCACTCAGGCCCAGGCAGCCGCCACAGCTAATGTCGCTGCTACGCCTTCCAATACTTCTGATGCAGATGTTAGAGGAGCTATTCAGCTGCTCACTCAAATTTTGGCAAATCAAGCCCAGCGACAGGAAACGGCCCCTAGCTCAGGCGCTAGTAGTGGGTCAAACAGTTCTAGGACTCAGGAGTTTATGCGGATGAAGCCGCCAGTGTTCACAGGGTTAAAGAAGGAGGAAGACCCCCAGAATTTCATTGATGGACTCCAGAAATTATTTCGTGTGATGCATGCTACTGATACAGAGGCAGCAGAATTCGGGGCTTTCCAGCTGCAAGATGTGGCCCATATTTGGTATGAGACATGGGAACAGTCCCGAGGGGAGGATGCACCTTCTGCTACTTGGGACGAATTTGCAGACGCTTTTATTGAACACTTCATGCCAATTGAGGTTAGAGAAGCCAAGGCTATAGAGTTTGAGAATCTAAGGCAAAATGACATGACTGTTCAGGACTATTACCTTAAGTTCGTGTCATTGTCCAGACATGCTCCTCACATGGTTCTTGATATGAGAGCCGTGGTTAGGAGATTTGTACTTGGGCTTAAACCCGAGTTGCACAGGGATGCCAACACAGTTGCTCAGAACGACAAGATGACTATTTCCATGATACTGGCATTTGTGCAAGGTAACGAGACAAGAATGAAGGAAGAAGAAGCCCTACAAAAGCAAAAAGATAGGGAGTTCAGCAAGAGGGCTAAGTATGCTGGTAATTTCAGTTATGGGGGATCTCAAGGTGATGGCAACCGTCAGTTTTTTAAGAATAGGTCATCAAGACCTACTCCCTCAACAGCTAGTGCTCCATTTCAAAGGTCCAAGTTTAACCAGAAAGACCGGAACTCCGGAACGGCAAGCTTACATTCACAGGCCAGCGTGACCAACCGTGGTTTTCAACACCCTACATGCAACACTTGTGGTAAGAAACATTCAGGAGTATGCCGTTTGGGCATGGATGGTTGTTTTGGGTGTGGTCAGCCGGGTCATTTTCTGCGGGATTGTCCGTCCGCAAGACGGAATACCGGAGGTAACAATAATGTAGCTCAGTCCACAAATTCAGCAACTCCCCGAACTTTCCAAGCCCAGCAGGGGCGCGGAGCAGCAAAGCCCGGTAATACGAGTGGTGGTCAGAATCGTCTGTATGCACTGTCAGGTCGCCAGGATACAGAGGCTCGTGGAGATGTTGTCACAGGTATGCTAACAGTCTTCACCTTCGATGTATTCGCTCTTATGGACCCAGGATCCACTCTATCTTATGTAACCCCGTATATTGCTAAGAAATTTGGGATAGAGCCCGAAAAGTTGCAAGAACCTTTCGAAGTATCCACACTAGTTGGGGAATCAGTTATAGCTAGGCGTATCTATAGAGGTTGTCCAGTGTTAATCTACCATCGCAGCACCATAGCAGACTTAATAGAATTAGAGATGGTAGATTTTGACGTGATTATGGGTATGGATTGGTTAGAGTCCTGTTATGCCTCTGTGGGTTGTAGAACCAAAACTGTGACATTTGATTTTCCCGATGAACTTATAGAATGGAAAGGTAATTCAGTAGCACCTAGGGGTAGATTTATTTCCTACCTTAGAGCTAGAAAGATGATCTCCAAGGGGTGTATTTATCACTTAGTTCGAGTCAGGGATGTAGATGCCCAGACTCCAGCTCTTCAGTCAGTGCCAGTTGTCAGTGAATTTCCAGAAGTCTTTCCAGATGACCTACCCGGAGTCCCTCCCGATAGAGAAATTGATTTTGGAATTGACCTACTTCCCGGCACTAAGCCGATATCTATTCCACCGTATAGGATGGCCCCAGCAGAGTTAAAGGAGTTAAAAGTTCAGTTGAAGGATCTTCTTGATAAGGGATTTATAAGGCCAAGTGTCTCACCTTGGGGCGCACCGGTCTTGTTTGTCCGAAAGAAGGATGGATCTTTGCGTATGTGTATAGACTACCGCCAGTTGAACAAGGTCACCATTAAAAATAAGTATCCTCTTCCCAGAATAGACGACCTATTTGATCAACTTCAGGGTGCTCAGTATTATTCCAAGATTGACCTCAGATCAGGATACCATCAGTTAAAGGTTAAGGAAGTTGACATTCCGAAGACCGCTTTCAGAACCCGTTATGGTCATTTTGAATTTCTTGTCATGTCGTTTGGGTTGACGAATGCACCAGCAGCTTTCATGGATCTTATGAACAGAGTATTCAAGCCTTATCTTGATTTATTCGTCATTGTGTTTATTGATGATATATTGGTGTATTCCCGTAGTGAGACAGATCATGCAGAGCATCTCAGAATAGTGTTGCAGACTCTCAAGGATCGTGAGCTTTATGCAAAATTCTCAAAGTGCGAGTTTTGGCTCAAGTCAGTGGCATTTCTAGGCCATGTAATTTCAGGTGAAGGTATTAAGGTGGACCTTCAGAAAATTGACGCTGTCAAGAACTGGCCCAGACCCACCTCAGCAACAGATATCAGAAGTTTCTTGGGTCTGGCAGGTTATTATAGGCGTTTTGTTGAGGGATTTTCCTCTATCTCAGCTCCGCTGACTAAGCTGACTCAGAAGAAAGTCAAATTCCAATGGTCAGAGGTATGTGAACAGAGTTTTGAAGAGTTGAAGAAGAGATTGACTTCTGCTCCAGTTTTGACACTACCAGAGGGAACCGAGGGATTCGTTGTCTATTGCGATGCTTCGGGAGTTGGTCTCGGATGTGTTTTGATGCAGCATGGTAAGGTTGTTGCTTATGCGTCCAGACAGCTTAAGACTCATGAGAAGAATTATCCAACCCATGACTTAGAGTTAGCAGCTGTGATTTTTGCACTCAAGATATGGCGGCACTACTTATATGGAGTACATGTGGATATTTTCACCGATCATAAAAGCCTGCAATATATTTTCAAGCAAAGAGAGTTGAATCTTAGGCAGAGAAGATGGCTCGAATTGCTTAAGGATTATGATGTGGATATTCTTTATCATTCGGGGAAAGCGAATGTTGTAGCTGATGCTCTTAGTCGGCGTTCCATGGGAAGTTTAGCCCACGTGGACGTGGATAAGAGAGTTATGACAAAGGAAGTTCACCGTTTGGCCAATCTTGGAGTTCGACTTTTGGACTCGGAGAATGGTGGTGTGGTTGTTCAGAACATGGCTCTTTCCTCTTTAGTCGTGGAAGTCAAGGAGAAACAGTTTAATGATCCCTACTTGTTACAGCTAAAAGAGGGAATTCACAAGCATAAGACAACGGCTTTCGAACAAGGGGAAGATGATGGTACCTTGAGGTACCGAGGTAGATTGTGTGTTCCAGATGTAGATGGGCTCAGAGAGCGAATCATGTCAGAAGCTCACAATTCCAGGTATTCCATTCACCCAGGTTCCACTAAGATGTACCATGATCTTAAAGAGATTTATTGGTGGAATGATATGAAGAAAAATGTAGCAGATTTTGTAGCTAAGTGCCCGAATTGTCAGCAAGTGAAAGCCAAACACCAGAGGCCTGGTGGCTTAGCTCAGAACATTGATATTCCTGTCTGGAAATGGGAAATGATCAATATGGACTTTGTATCAGGTCTACCTCATTCCGCTAGGAGACATGACTCTATTTGGGTGATCGTTGACAGGCTTACTAAGTCAGCGCACTTTTTGCCAGTCAAGACCACAGATTCAGCAGAAGATTATGCCAAGCTATATGTTAACGAGATTGTCAGATTGCATGGGACACCAGTGTCCATTATTTCAGATCGTGGTGCTTAGTTTACAGCGAACTTTTGGAAATCCTTTCAGAAAGGATTGGGAACCAAGGTGAACCTCAGCACAGCTTTTCATCCACAAACAGATGGCCAGGCAGAGCGTACTATTTAGACTCTGGAGGACATGTTAAGAGCATGCGTTTTGGATTTCAAGGGTAATTGGGATGATCACTTGCCTCTTATCGAGTTTTCCTATAATAATAGTTATCATGCTAGCATTGGGATGGCACCATTTGAAGCTCTGTATAGGCGAAGGGGTAGATCACCAATTGGTTGGTTCGAACTAGGTGAAGCAGAGTTGTTAGGACCAGATTTGGTTCATCAGGCCATGGAGAAAGTCAAGTTGATACAGGAGCGTTTGAAAACGGCTCAGAGTCGCCAGAAGTCTTATACAGATGTGAGACGAAGGGATTTAGAATTTTCAGTTGATGATTGGGTGTTCCTTAAAGTCTCACCCATGAAGGGTGTCATGAGATTTGGCAAGAAGGGGAAGCTCAGTCCCAGATATATTGGACCTTACAGAATTCTACGAAAGGTTGGTCTAGTAGCTTATGAACTTGAGTTGCCACAATATTTGGCTGCTGTTCACCCAGTGTTTCATGTATCCATGTTGAGGAAGTGTGTAGGAGACCCATCATTGGTTATTCCTGCTAATACTATAACAGTTGAGGATGGCCTCACCTATGAGGAGATCCCCGTAGCCATTCTTGATCGTCAAGTTCGCAAGCTGAGAACTAAGGAAGTAGCCTCAGTGAAAGTCCTGTGGAGGAGTCAGAAAGTTGAGGAAGCTACATGGGAAGCCGAGAAGGATATGAAATCCAGGTACCCGCACTTGTTTCAGCCCGCAGAAGAGATTTATGATGAAGCGCCAAGATTTTGAGGTATGTAAGCTTTCTTTTCATGTTTTTGGTCGTGTGTGGCCAATGTATAATGCTGTTGTGATGTAGCCTTGTGAGGCAATGATATTATGGGTTGTTGTGAAAGGTTGGTAGTGCCTTATTACAGGGGAAACTCTGGCAAAATTTTTGTAGAATCCCGAATGGTTATCATTCGAGGACGAATGATCCCAAGGGGGAGATATTGTAACACCTCGTAACTTCGGACGAGAGTTTGACTCATAAGATGATAATATAATGAAACCAAGATGAGGGTTATAGGAAGTGTTTTTTTTTTAAAACCAATTAAATCATAAGAAATGTCTTTGGGCAAAGAAAAGTTGGAAGTCACTCTACGGGGCGTGTTTTCAAGCGAGTTTATGGAAGGTCTTACTTTCAACGACCATAAACCCTCTATTAATTTGGAATTTGGGAAAACTTCCTTGTTGAAAGTTGTAGCCCCTTGAAATAGCTTTCCAACGGTATATTACGGGCCTCAATCGGACATCTGTGCAAAAGGTTATACCCATTATACGACAGACTGTCCGAGCAGAAGAATTTTGACGGACCATTTGACGGTCCGTAGAATATTTGACGGTCCGTATAACATTTATACGGTCCGTCAAATGGTCACAGAGGGTCACATTTTGCTGGGCAGTTTTACGCTTCATTTTTACGGTCCGTATAAATTTTGACGGTCCGTAAAACAGTTATACGGTCCGTAAAATGGTCACAGAAGACAATGTTTTGCTGGACAGTTTTACGGTTCATTTTGACGGTCCGTAAAACAATTATACGGTCCGTCAAATTGACTCAGGCCAGCGTAAAATGGTCACAGAAATTCAATTTTTGCTGGGTAGTTTTACGGACCATTTTGACGGTCCGTCAAACAGTTTGACGGTCCGTAAAAATGGGCGTAGAATTGCCCGATGGGTCAGATTTTAAGATATTAATAAGAGACCCAAACTCATTTTTTTTCATTCCCATTTCTCTTACACGACTCAAGGGTTCTCTAGAGCCACCCAAACACTTCACATGCAAGAATCCAAGTGAAACTAAAGATCCACTTCATTAATTCACAAAACTAAGTGTGAGAAACACATCAAATCCATTCAAGTCAAGAAATTTCATAGAAGGTGGAACTAGGGTTTTGTTCAAGTGAAGCTTTTCAACTCAAGGCTTATTCCTACAATAACTAAGGTAAGTTTTATGATGTTTCATGTTGATTAAAGTATTGATAAGTTCTTGGGAGAATAGTAAATGGGTTTGATAAAGAGAATTATATGAACTATGCTAGGGTTTTTGGATTGTTGACTTGAGATTGTTGTATTCATATGGGTGATGAAGAACGATGTTAATTACATCTAATTAAGACTGTAGAATCACCTAGAAGTCATAGAATGGGGATTGGGTGAAGAAAACACCATTAATGAAGGTTGTAGAGTTTCATGCCCACTAAGTGTTTGATAAAATGCTTAGATGACCAAAGCATGAATATTATTGCTAATATAGAATCCCTTTGACTTGTATTGATATAGATCAAAGTTGAGAGGGTTGACGAACATTGTATTACGCTCAAAGGCTGGAATTAAGGTATGTGAGGCTAACTATCTACGTTAGGGAATATTCATGATTCTCCCTATGCCTCATTCTTCATGCTTGTCAGAAATTTGACTCAGAACATAGTTTAGCCTAGTTTCATGATATGATATAGAACTGTTATCTTCTAGGGTTGCAGTTACAGAATTCGTTCATGGTTGTCACTTTGAACATCATGAACTCAGCACTTAATCTTTATAGACTTGTGCATTATTATCACATGAGTCTCAGTCAGTGTATAACCAGTTATTTCCAAGAGTCCCATAATCAGAAGCAGTTATCATGCTATCAGCTATAGCCAGAATCAGTTTTGTAAATTGTTAATGTTGAACACCTGTATCTGTACTTTTGGGCCCTAGGCCACAGTTTATGCATACGTATTGCTTGGGCCAGAGGCCACAGTTTTTGTGCACATTATTTGGGCCCTAGGCCACAGTTATATTTACAGTTTTACAGGTGATTCTTCATCCAGAACAGGGAGTACTTCAGCTTCTTGCTTTCCTGTTTAGTTCAGTTTCAGTTTTCAGTTTCAGTTTCAGTTCCAGTATTTTTATTGCTTCAGTTGCTTTATATACCAGTACAATTCAAATGTACTGATGTCCCTCTTTATTGCTTGGGGGCCTGCATCTCGCGATGCAGGTAACGATACACAGGTTGACGACCCAGCTAATTAGGAGTGCAAGTATCAGCTACTGGTGAGCCCCACATTCCTTCGGGGCGTTGTCAGTTACCCAGTTATTTCAGTTTATAGACAGATCTATCATTCAGTACTCTTAGAGGCTTCATAGACACAGTTCAGAAAGTCAGATATTTATTATGATAGCCTTGTTGGCAGTTGTTAAATCGTTTTGGTTTAGCCATGTAGGCTACTGTCAGATATATTTCAGATTGTCTAAGTATTTCCGCATTACGATATTTCAGTGAGAATTTTAGTTAATCAGCATGTGTTAGTTTTATTTTATAAATTAGTTATGTTTTGGTATCACATGTTGATTCAGCCAGCCAGTTGGTTCGCTCGGTCACATGCAGTCAGGCACCGGGTGCCGTGTTACGTCGAGGCCCAGGTTCGGGGCGTGACATCCCTGGGCTGATGAATCATCAGAGAATGTCTCTGACACCCGTCACACCTCCGGACAAAATTTTTCGAATCCCCCTCTATCCGGTTCCAGTAGTAACCGACTTTTATAATTTTTTGGACCAAAGCTTCTGAACCGGAGTAGTTGCCGCAAGTCCCCTCATGGACTTCTCTTAAAACATACTCCGTTTCTCCGGGACCCAAACACTTAGCCAGGGGGGCGAAGAAAGATCGTTGATATAATTGGCCATCTACTAAGCAGAAACGCGCAGCTTTTGTCCTTAGCGACCGGGATTCTTTTGGGTCACTCGGGAGCTTTCCATCTCTTAAGTAATTGACGTACCCTTTGCGCCAATCCCAAGTTAAACCCGTTGTGTTTATTTCGGCATACCTGTTCTCTATCGCCGTATTCATCAAGCGCACTGTAGTACCGGGATTAATTTCTCCCCCTTCGACCGAAGATCCTAAATTGGCCAATGCATCGGCTTCGCTGTTCTGCTCCCTCGGTATATGCTGCATAGTCCATTCTTTAAACCGGTGTAGTATCACTTGGACCTTCTCCAAATACCTTCGCATCCGTTCATCTTTGACCTCGAAGACGCCATTCACCTGGTTAACGACCAAAAGCGAGTCGCACTTTGCTTCAATTATTTCAGCCCTCATACTCCGGGCTAATTCCAAACCTGCAATCATAGCCTCATACCCGGCTTCATTGTTAGTCAATTTAACAGTTCTAATGTATTTTCGAACAGCATCCCCGGCCGGGGTTCTAAGGATGATTCCTAGCCCGGAACCTTTGAGGTTCGAGGCTCCGTCCGTGTGTAGTGACCAGATACCCGAGGCTTCCCCCGAGGTTAGCAGAAGTTCTTTCTCAACCTCGGGGAATATAGCCGGGGTGAAATCGGCCAGATCTAGGACTTGATGGCCGTTCTAGGTTTGTATTCAATATCATACCCACTAATTTCTACGGCCCATTTAGTTAGTCTACCCGATAATTTCGGCTTGTGCATGATGCTTTTTAGGGGGTAAGTAGTCACTACACATATCGGATGGTATTGAAAGTAGGGCTTGAGTTTTCTAGAAGCGCTTACCAACGCCAATGCCAATTTTTCCAAGCGGGGATAACGGGTCTCCACATCCCCTAATGTTCTACTTACATAATAAATAGGGAATTGCGTACCTGATTCTTCTCGGACCAAAACGCCACTTACCGCTACCTCGGAGACAGCAAGGTAGAGAAAAAGCTGCTCGTCCGCTTTTGGTGTGTGCAGCAGCGGTGGGCTGGACAAGTATCTTTTTAATTCTTGTAAAGCTCTTTGACACTCTGGTGTCCAAACGAAGTCGTTCTTCTTCCTCAGTAAGGAGAAGAAGCGGTGACTCTTATCCGAGGATCTCGATATGAAACGACTCAGCGCCGCTATCTTTCCAGTGAGCCTCTGCACTCCGTTGACGTTATTCACTACCTCGATGGCCTTGATCTTGTCCGGGTTGATTTCAATACCCCGGTTTGATACCATGAAACCCAAAAATTTACCGGACCGGACGCCGAAGGCACATTTTTTCGGGTTGAGCTTCATGTTATACTTGCGGAGTACATCAAAGGTTTCCTGCAAATGCTTTAAATGGTCCTCTGTTTCTAGGGACTTAACAACCATGTCGTCAATATAAACTTCTATTGTTTTCCCTATTTGCTCTTCGAACATTCCGTTAACTAGGCGTTGGTAAGTTGCACAGGAATATTTTAATCTAAAAGGCATAACATTATAACAGTAAGTCCCATATCGGGTAATAAAGGATGTTTTCTCTTGATCCTCCGGGTGCATCCGGATTTGGTTATACCCGGAGTAGGCATCGAGAAAACTTAACATCTCATGCCCGGCCGTCGCATCGATCATTCTATCGATGTGAGGCAACGGAAATGAATCCTTCGGGCATGCTTTGTTTAGATCCTTATAATCAACGCACATTCGAAATTTATTACTTTTTTTCGGCACCACCACTACATTAGCTAGCCAGCCCGGGTACTTTACCTCCCGGATAGAGCCTATTTTTAAAAGCTTTGTTACCTCATCCTTTACGAAGGCGTGTTTTGCCTTTGCCATGGGCCTTCTCTTCTGCTTCACCGGGGGAAACCTCCCGTCTAGGCTGAGTTTGTGTGTTGTCACCTCTGGTGGCACACCTGTCATATCTATATGGGACCATGCGAAGCAATCGACATTAGCTCGAAGAAATTCAATTAACTTGTTCCTGAGCTCCGAGGTTAACCCCGTGCCCAGGTATACCTTTCTGTCCGGTAGATATTCGAACAAGATGATTTGCTCCAGCTCCTCTACTGTTGACTTGGTTGCATCCGAGTCATCCGGCATGACGAATGATCTGGGTCACCAAAATCATCCTCTTCATGCCCCGGGTCCAACCCTGCGTGCTGTGATTGCTATTTGATGTCCGCTCCCCCGATTGAGTCTTTTTCCCTTTGATCCGATCTTTTGGGCTAAGGTGTCGCTTCCTCGACCGCGAACATCTCCCTTGCAGCGGGTTGTTCACCTCGGATGGTTCTTATTCCCTCCGGAGTCGGGAATTTCAGCAACTGATGCAACGTCGATGACACGGCCCTCATGCTATGTATCCAGGGTCTACCCAGTAATGCGTTATACTTCATGTCCCCTTCGATTACATAGAACACCGTTTGCTGAATAGTGCCATTGATGTTAACCGGCAATGAGATCTCCCCCTTTGTGATTTCGCTCGCCATGTTGAACCCACTGAGGACCCGGGCTACCGGTACGATCTGATCGAGTAGCCTTAACTGTTCGACCACTCTCCACCGGATGATGTTGGCTGAGCTACCTGGGTCAATCAAAATACGTTTAACCTGAGTTTTAAAGACAAGTATAGAAATTACCAATGCATCATTATGCGGTTGAATGATGCGTTCTGCATCCTCGTTGCTGAAAGAGATAGAACCCTCGGGTAAATGATCCCGGTTACGCTTTTCGCGAATAGCAGAAACCTTGGCCCGTTTCATCACCGGCCCTCGGGGGGCATCGGTACCCCCGACTATCATGTTGATTACATGTTGGGGTTCGACTGGCTCGGCCCTTTTATGAGTCTCCCTTTCCTTGTAGTGACCTTTGGCTCGTTCACTCAGCAATTCTCGGAGATGGCCATTCTTCAATAACCGGGCTACCTCCTCTCTTAGCTGGCAACAATCCTCAATTCTGTAACCATGTGTTCCATGATATTCACAAACCATGCTCGGGTCCCGTTGGCCCGGATCTGACCTTAGAGGTCTCGGCCATCTTACATCCGGGATACGACCAATAGCCGAGACGAGATCGAGGTGTTGACGTTGAAGTTGTACTCCGATATCTTCGCCAAGTCTCTGTTGACGGCATAGCTTCCGACATCGCTCCTGAATGAGAGACCTCGACTGTTCGACGGGCGCTCGACCCGTTTATCACTCCGACAGGAGAATTGGCTCGGGCCAACCCTGGATTTCTCTGACCCGAAGCTTGGTTTCTCTGAATGAGAATATGGCTGATACTTTTCCCTCGACGATCTGGCTTCCGGTTCGTAATTTTTCTTTGGTCTCTGAAAACTTTTGTTCATATTTATTGGCCCCGGGGGAAGCTCGAGTTGGTCATCCTCCACCCGAATCTTCGACTCGTATCGGTTATGAACATCTGCCCATGTCACAGCCTCGTATTCTAGCAAGTTTTCCTTTAATTTGAACGAAGTCGTCGAGCTCCGAGGGTTGAGCCCCTTTGTGAAAGCTTGTGCGGCCCATTCCTCGGGAACCGGAGGGAGCTCCATTCGTTCCCTTTGGAACTGGTTGACAAATTCACGCAACAACTCGTCGTCTCATTGGGCTATACGAAAAATATCTGCCTTGCGGGCCTGCACCTTTTTGGCACCGGTGTGAGCTTTTATGAAGGCATCGGCGAGCATTTCGAAAGAAGTGATTGAATGCTCGGGCAGGTGGTTGTACCACGTCAATGCTCCTTTTGACAGAGTTTCCCCGAACTTTTTCAGCAACACTGATTCAATTTCATCTTCCTCCATATCATTGCCTTTTATAGCGCAGGTGTATGAGGTTACGTGTTCGTGTGGGTCCGTTGTGCCGTCATATTTCTGGATATCTGGCATTTTGAACCTCTTCGGGATTAATTTCGGAGCTTCACTCGGGGGAAAAGGCCTTTGGATGTACCTCTTCGAATCCTGCCCCTTCAGTAAAGGCGGAGCCCCCGGGATTTGGTCCACCCGAGAGTTGTATGTTTCCACCCTCTTTGTGGTTGAATCTACCCGTTTTGCCAAAGTTTCAAGCATTTTCAGAACCTCGGTGGAGGAACCAACTCCGGACCCATTGCTCTCAACCATCCGTGCCTCATCCCTTCTGGTTTCAGCAACACCCTTTGTCTTCTCGAGGGTCGTTTATCTCTTCCGCTTTGCAATCGAGCAATTGTGATTCCTTGCTCGGCAATCGCTGCCCTCTGCTCCTGCAACATTTCAAAAATTAAACGTAAGTCAATATTATCATTCGGGGTATCCGGTTCTTTCCGGTCCTGTTCTGGGACAAAGTAATTGAATCGTGAGTATTTAAAGGATCGGTGGCCGGCTGGGCGGCATTCTCCTGGTTCACGGTGTTTTGCCGGTTGAGACCCTCCCTCGAGTTAACGGGGTTCGGGTCAGCGGGGTTTGGTAATCCTCGTGGCCTACTGTCTTCATTTTTGGCCATGATCTCGTTGTTGTTGACGTGACTAGATTGCCCACTATTAGCCATTTGGTCCCTTTTTTCAGAGACAAACAGAAGACACTTTTTATTTTGATGGGTAAGATAGAGATCAAGATCAAAGACCACTATTATCCTAGCCCCACGGTGGGCGCCAAACTGTTTACCCCAAATTTGGATAATCAATTAAATTTGTGAGTAGGTATAGGATATGTGGTTAAGCCTCAACCTATTTGGCGAAAAAAGATATATATGGATATGATATGAAGAAAGTAATAATGATCAGAGATTCGCCATAGATTTATGTATCTAATAATATATGAGTGTTGCTTGATTGAACAGATTTAAGAGATGAACACAATGAATCCGGACCAAATTTGATTTTGAGAAAGAGAGAATTTGTATATATTTGCTATTACAAGTGTTATAAAGTTCAAGAAGCCAACCCTCTAAAAGGAGGGCAATGACCCCTATTTATAGTATTGCCCCATGGGCTTCATACAACATGAGGCCCTAAAAAGATAAAGAAAAACTCTGAGAAGGGATTAGGTTGGATTAGGTGGGTCGTACGGTCTGACAACCGTACGATTGGCAGTTAAATATGGCAAGACGTTATCGACGAGTGACAATCGCGCAACGGATATCCCGGATCAACGACCACGATCAAACGGACCAACGACCACGATCAACTCGGCTATGGAGAAACCGGGCCAAATAAAGATCTTTACTCCCTTTGGTCCGAACATTCCTCCGGTCAAGAAAGAAAATCTTCGTGCATGTGCTCGTCCCTCTCTTCCTTTGGTTTCTAGTCTTACCGGTTTTAACATATATCCGATTTTTACCGTATACAAGGTGCTCAATAAAATCAGTTTACATAATTTGTGTTATCCCACAAGTGGGGTTTGGGAGGGGTAGAGTGTACGCATACCTTTAGCTAGACCCTCGGCTCCACAGGAAAAGTAATTCAAAGTAGTTCGAAAAAGAAATAATGGAAGTGAAGAAGCCATGACAAAATACTATAGAAAGCATGACAAAACAGAAAAAAAAAATACTATAGAAAGCATGACAAAGCAGAAAAAAAGAGCAGTAACTATAACAAAATAAATACTACGATAATCAAAGTACAAGAACAACAGGTAGTAACAGAAATTGAACTACAAGAGCCCTCATTCTTGTTTAAAGTGAAATTAATATCACCATGAGAATGCAAATACCAGTGCCCCACCTGACAGGTCAGATTGTAAACAAATTTACTTTCCATTTCTATTTTCTCCCCCCCAAGTCATTTTTCCACTGTTCAGTCAATCCATCTTTTAACGGGGTAAATTTCTAACCATTAAAATTCACACGTGTGCTATTAAATGAGTCAAATATATTTTGTGTAACTATAAATCATTATATAAAGGTAAATTGTTTTCAAATATAGAAAGAAGTTATTCTTTTTGACACGAACTAATAAAGAAATAGATTCACATAAATTGAAACGGAGGAAGTATAAAAAGAGAAGGTACGGTACGCCAGTATCAAAACAACCTGTAAATGAAGCGGGGACACTGTCAAAGAGGGGAGAAGGCGGTTCCACAGAGGGGCATTGTCAATCGCATGGAGGACAACTTCAATAGGACAATGGTGATCATCACAATTTAAATATTTACTGGGGATATAATAGGTCTGCTCGCTTTCATTCAGATGCTTTCGCCACTTGATGAAAAACGCATTGAAGGTCGCATAATCAGCGATATGACGACCCTGAGGAGGAGGAGGATTATTGTTATGATGATACACCACTCTCTCATGATATAGCCGCGGCGGCAGCAACACCCTTCGTGTTGCCGCCCACCCTATACCTGAAACTCCATTTCCCACTTGTTTCAACGTCATCTTGTGCGTTTGCCCTAAACTTAGAATTGAGCTTTAGGTTTAGGCCATGTGTGTATATATATATATATATATATTAAAAGCACGAATAATTTTCGCTAAATGTTGAACGACAAAAATATCCCTTTAAATGTTGATTGACTTTTATGACCTTAAAAATTTAAGTTAAATCAGGATAAAATTGTGATAACCCATAATTATAGTCTAGAGCCCTAGAATATACTTTGATTAAACATTTGACTGAGGGAAGGACACAAAAACGCAAGTCAATTTTTCAACTTAAAAGTTGACATGGAGTAGTACTCCAGCAGTACAGATCTTTTCGGATACTAATCCCCACAACATGCATTCTTCGAAGGATATTTAGAGTCCTAATTGATTTTGGACAACATATGTTAAGTATACACTTATATGAGTCCGTGTTGATTAAGAATAAGCCAAATACCTCTATAAAAGAATCTGTTGTTCTATATTATTCATCATAAAACTTTTAAGGAGTTATTGTTGTAGAAAGAAGATAACAAAATTCGACAAAGTTCTGGACAGATATTATTTTAGTTCTCTTTTGTTCTTTTTCCCCTTTTTTCGAAATTGAGTACTTCTTCCGTTTAGGGTCATATGTATGTACTAATATGATACATGTCTGCAATCTTTCCTTTGTTTAGTTAGCTGCTATACAACAGTAATAGTGCACACGAGTGATCTTAATTTTTTCGGTGAATAATTTTCATTGATTCTTCTTTAATATTAAGAGTATAGTTGAAATAACTGGCTTTAGTTTTAAATTCCTAAAATTATTTTGAAATAATTATTTTTGAATTAAAGTGACAATTAAAATAGGATGGAAGGATCGAGTACAACGGATTTAACACCATTCTCTTTGGTTTTCTCTACTTCCTTCGATTTTCTAACCGATACAACTTAAAAAAACAATGGACATGCATTAGTATAAGGACTTTCAGAGATTGTGTTAATAGGGATGTGTGTTTAGCTTTTGGATAGGAACGTTTTTTTTATCATGTATGCGTACAATTCCATGTCGTCCCTTCGGGGACATCCGATAAAAATGCGTACAATTCCATGTCCGTCATTTTGCTTCATTATGTTCTTACTTTTAACTTTCTGTTCCTTCATTCTCATCCAGCTTCGCTTATCTAGTTCTAGAGAAATTGCAAGGCTATATTGATATAGTTGACATAAACAAAGACCAAAATTTGTTCTCCTATAAATAGAAACCAAAATAGGCTAGAAGTTCTTATAGTTCAGCCTGCCAAGTCTTCTCATATTCTCAAAGAAGTCTTCCTTGCCATTTTGTTCATATTCAAATTAACTAAAAAGTGAAAATAAAATAAAACATAGTACTCCATATGGTATGAATTAGCTTAAGAGTAGTGTCTTTATAAGTTGTATGAAGTCAACTGTAATATTAACGATTTAATATTTACCTCTTTGTTTTTCATCTTTTTCTCTCATTTTCTAGAGCATTACGTGAATACCATACTATTTTACATTTTGTCCGTTTCCTTTTAATATATAAGTTGTGAATAACTTTACCATACTTATTAAGAAAATTAAATTTGAATGGAAAAACCAATATTCTAAACAACATGGGTGCTTCAGAGTATTTTATGCTTAAGTTTAGATTTTAGACTTTAGTTCCAACATTTAGGATGAAGTCGAGCAGATACGAATCTGAGGAACATGAATTGAACTGGAGAAGAGATTTAAATAACCAAAGGTTTTAAGGCCTCATTTTTTTTCATTAAGATTAAGACGTCTGAATCTGAATGCACATCTGAATGATTAAGATGTTGTCTTTAGGTCTGAACACTGAATGATTAAGACTGTTTGTTTTTCAATATCTGAATGTGCATAATGTATTTATTTAAACATAATAAATATACAATTCAAATTAAAAAATAACTAAATAGTAGAAAATAAATACAAATTTACTAAAATAAAATATTATTTGATTAAAAAAAAATGAAACATTTATGTTCACTAGTAATGGTGAAGATGTTTTGTAGTCGTGGTGGGTGGTGAGTGGGAGTGAGTGGGTGGTTGGTGTGAGAAGTAGGCAGTGGGGGTGGGGTGGGTGGTGAGTGAGGGTGAAGGGGTGAGTGGGTGGTGGGTGGTGGGTGGTTGGTGTGAGGAGTAGGCAGTGGGGGTGGGGTTGGTGGTGGGAGGTGGGGTAGTGGGGAATGGGGGTGGGTGGTGTGGGGTAGGGGTTGATGGTGGGGTTGGTAGGGAGTAGGAGTGGGGTTGGTGGTGGGAAGTGGGGGTAGTGGGGAGTGGGGGTGGGTCGTATGGGGTAGGGGTTGGTGGTGGTGGTCGGGGTGGGGGTGGGTGGTGTGGGGTGGGATTGGGGTTGGTGGCGGGATGGAGGCAATGGAGAGTGGGAGGTTGGAGTGGAAGGTGGGTGGGTGGTGGGGTGGGGTTGAGGTGGATGGGGGGGTTAGAGTGGAGAGTGGGTGGGGGTGGGGTTGAGGTGGAGGGTTGGGGTTGGGGTTAGGGTTGAAAAAGTTCCATACAAAAATACCTCTTAATGATATTCAGACTTGATTCAAGATCTTAATGATTAAGACCTATTCAGACCCAATAAGTGCTTAGATCTTAATGCAAACAAATGCACTTAATGGCTTAAGGTCTGAACCATTCAGATTCAGACCTCCAATAAGTGCAAACAAATGAGGCCTAAGAGTCAGCCATTACGAATAAAGAAGATTAATAACAACGAAAAGTTATATACAATTCACGCTAAATTTGAATTATTTTCTTGAGTTAAAAACAATCACTTTGAAATGAATTATTCTTTTTGTGGTAACTAACTTGTTTAATTAATCACCAAGTGCAGAAATACATAATAATAACAGTGCTATCACAGCCTGTTATCTCATTACATCAACTCTTCTAACCAAGGCCCTAATACAGAATTAAAATGGTAATCTAGTTACAGCAGTCCTGATTCTATCTAAGGCCCTAACATTACATACTACTACTATTTCTCTAGCCAAATTCTCCTAGTTTCTACTCTTTTTTTCAAACACCCTCATGTTTCTTTCGATCCATATCCCATCTACAAACTCTGCATAGACCATCCTGAAGATTTGAGATTTTTGGGCTTTGCCTTTTGAATTGGCAATGACATATTGCTTAAACTGCTCCCAGTTCACAGCATCTGGTACTAGCCTTTGTAACCATTCCAGCAACCTATTTGTCACGACCCGGCTAGGGGCCGCGACGGGTACCCGGGGCTAACCACCGAGCACCGCTCTTCTTAATACTCAATTACTCATTAAATACTTCTTTCAGAATTTATAGACGAAACATGTGAAAATCATACTTTACAAGAAACATACTTGTTTTACATACATTTGCCATACGGCTATCAAGATAGTATATACATATGGTAATATCTTGTGGAACCATCTAACCCACACTGCGCATCTACGAGCCTCTACTGACGTGCTATACAATGGACGGAACAAGACTCCGTCATGCCCCAAAATGGATATATATATATATATATATATATATATATGTACGTATACACAAAAGAAATCACAAGCACCTCCGAACAATGGAGTGCTCTCAACAACTGACTGCCCCTATGGCTCTGGATCTAGCTCGTCTCCCTGTCTACCTGTGGGCATGAACACAACGTCCAAAGAAAAGGACGTCAGTACGAACATTGTACTGAGTATAAGAGGCATAAATAATGAAGAGAGAAACAATAACAACCTAATGAACATCAAAGTGAACATGTGAAGCTGAATCATAATCATAGGAAGGATGATGCATGCTGTCTTACTCATACTCTTTATCATATCATGTGTACATATCATGCAAGCTGCCCGTCCATGTCGGAACGGTGTGATCACTAATAATATAAGCCCGCGTCCAGGCCTCCCGCGTCCGGGGTACCATCTCATGCCGCCCACTAGTGGTGTCTGCCCATGCCCGAGAGGGTCATGGTGTATCCGTGTAGCCGCCCGCCGAAGCGGTGTCTGCCCGGCCAACTAGGCGCGGTGTAAATGCAATCATGACATGTTTAACATAAAATACTTATCATCATATACTTTTAAAAACATGCTTATCTTATCATAATACATGCGTGAGCTCATGATCATTTGTACTCTACCGGGGTGACGTAAGGTCGTGATCCCCCGATCTCTTATGGAGCAATTTCTGACATTCTGCCTCACCTCGAAGGAATCAGTACATGAGGTGAGTGTAGACAATGAGGACATAATCATCGCTTTAGCATTATCATATCATATCTATTAGCTCATGGAAAGAAGGGGATTTTATGCTATGGGATTCATGCCATTTGAAGAAAGGGACTAGCCTCACATACCTTGGTCGCTTAGCTAGAATACCGTTCACTTGCTCTTCTGCAATATCGCGTCGTTACCTTCATAAGGGAATTCGAATTATCGTTAGTTAGTGGGCTATAAGAACGCGTCGCTATTTTCTAAAGAAAATTGGGCAACACTTCCTTTGTTTATTCTACTTTTCCCATCGTCTATATCAATTCCCAACATTCACAATAATACCCACAACATTACCACCAACAACCATCATTCATATCGACTCATCACATTTCACCATTTTCCTCCAATTTTTCCATAATTTCCTACCTAGCTTATCATCGTGTTTTCACACCTTTAATACTTATTTCATGGTAAAATCATCATTTCTAGCATATTCATAACCTTAACACTTCAACTTATATGATTCAATTCCATCATCACTCAATGGTGGCACTATTCACCCATTTTTATATGTCTTCCTACAATTCAAGCTTTTCCTATGTTTCTAACACTTAAATAACTTAATAAGGTCATGAAACATACCTCGGATGGTGATTGAACAACCCTTGAGTTGAAATGCTTCGCTCCAACAAAACCCTAGGTCCTCCTTCTAGGAATTTCTTGACTCAAATAATCCCTTTTGATGTGTTCTTGCACTAGGTTATGGTGAATTGATGAATTTGATCTTAGATTTCTACTTGTGTTCTTGGTTTGGGAGAGTGTAGAATATTCTAGAGAGAGAGAGAGGATCGTGTAGTAGAAAGTGGGAATGAAGAAAATGAGACTTGGATCATATTTTATAAAATTCAACTTCAGTCCCGATGTCATTATACGGTTCGTTATACGGTCCGTATAAATTTATACGGTCCGTATAACCGGCCGTAAAATGGACCAAGAGATCACCCCTTTCTGTAACCATTTGACGGGCCGTATAATCGTTATACGGTCCGTATAATTCACCGTAAAATCGACCTTCTTTCAACCTCATTCTGTGACACTTTGACGATTCATTTTACGGACCGTCAAACCGTTATACGGTCCGTATAGTACACCGTAAAACTCACCCTTTAGCCAGCCTCTTCTGTGACACTTCTACGGTCCGTATAATGGACCGTAAAACACTTTTACGGTCCGTATAGTACACCGTAAAACTCACCCTTCAGCCAGCCTCTTCTGTGACACTTCTACGGTCCGTATAATGGACCGTAAAACACTTTTACGGTCCGTATAATGGACCGTATACTCCCAGTTCACTGAAGCTTATTTTCTTGACTTGGTCTCATTTCTGATCCTTATGGAACCTTCGTAAAAGTTGTTCAACTCCTCGATACCAATCTACGGGACCTTATTACTTGCCTTCAAAATGCCGCACACATATTTTATCCTTATTAGCCTATTTTGCACATGCTAACGGAAAATTTCCGGGGTGTAACATTATTCCACACTTTCATGGCAAACTCACACTGCCTAAAGATATGATCAGTTGTTTCATCCTGGATTTTGAAGAAAACACATTTTGTATCCACTTCAATTCCCCACCTTGTGAGCCTTTCTGTTGTAAGCAACCTTTGTTGAATTTGTAGCCACATGGTGAATTTTGTTGTAGGTCTAGCAGCATTCCTGAACATGAGACACTTCCCAGGGACCCTGGGATTGTCTCCTAACAGATGTTTATGGTACTGACTGATGATGCTTTTACTTATGGTTACTGGACTGCTCAAGATGTCCAACTTACTCCTTTCCTCAAAGATTTGCCTAAGCATCCAACATCCTTGTTGGGGGACAGGAATAGTATAGGATGATTGGTCCTTTATATAGGTCCTAACGGGTTCTTGTAATTGTTGTTGTATTCCACAATTCCTTGTTTATCAAGTTGAGTCCACCTGCAGCTTTTGGTGTGCACACTCTACTCCAAGCTACCAAGGCTTTTTTGGTGATTGAATTTGCTCCTGACCAAAGATAGCTTCTGCAATAGGATTCAATGACCCTGATGATAGTGGTAGGAATGGTAAAGAGTTGAGCCCAATATGCTTGCATCCCAAATAACACTGATTGAACTAATTGACTCTTACCAGCATAAAAGAGTTTTTTTGCAGTCCATGAGGCAATTTTTGCAATAATCTTGTCCACTAGTGGCTGCCATTGTATGAGTGTTAGTTTCTTTGTAGAGAGGGGGATACCAAGGTACTTAAATGGAAGATTTCCACTTGAGTAACCTAGGAACTGTAGGATTTTCTCTTTCTCTGTTGGCTTTACTCCTCCAAAATATATTGAACTCTTATTTTGGTTGGCTTGAAGTCCTGATACTTGTGAGAAATGCAAAAAGTAGTCATGTAAAGCAGTGACTGATTTTAACTCTGCTTTAGCAAATAACAACAAGTCATCAGCAAAACATAAGTGTGTGATAGCAAGCCTAGCATATTTGGGATGGTATGTAAACTCTCTAGCCTATTTTAGTCCAGCCAAGCTTCTACTCAAATATTCCATGGCAATAGTAAAGAGGAATAGGGACATTGGGTCACCTTGACATTGTCCCTTTGCTGCATCAAATGGTACTGAAGAATCCCCATTTATCAAGACTGTGCAGTTGACTTTCTTGACATATTCAAGTATCAAGTTCACAAATTTTGCAGGAAATCCCAACTCATGCATTACCTATTCTAGGAAGGGCCACTCCACAGAGTCATATGCCTTTTGAAGATCAATCTTCACCAAACACCTAGGGGAGATGTTTTCCAGGAATAAGAGTGGACTAATTCATGGGCCTTTATGATAATATCCCCAATCTTTCTTCCTGGGATGAATCCTTCTTGTGTGTCACAAATAATACTTGCCATCACTTTGTGCAGTCTAGCAGTTAGTATTTGTTGAGATTATTTTGTAGAGCACAGGGCAACATGCTATTGGCCTGTACTCCTTTGCAGTTATTGGCTCAGCAACTTTTGGGATCAAAGTTAGTGTAGTACAGTTGACTGTCTTACACAATCTTCCTGTTTGGAAGAACTCCTTCACAGCTTCTATCACCTTATGCTTGATAATGTGTCATGCCTTTCTATAGAATGTGGCATTGTAGCCATCTATGCCAGGGGCCTTGTCAGTGCCTATCGATTCAACCCCTTTTCTGATTTCTTCCTCTTTAATAGGGTTACATAGCTCGATTCTTTGTCTCTGGTTCAGCATAGGCCCTCTCTTCATGATCAATTTGTTTACTGCTGGTAAGCTAGTGGCTGCAGCCCCCCATTAAACTTTTATAGAATCTCACTATTTCTGCTTGGATTTCTTTAGGATCAGTAAGTTTAGTTCCATTACCATCAGTAATAGTAGTAATCGGCTTTCTGTTGTTCCTTTCTTTCATAACAGTAGCAAAGTAGTGTATGTTAACATCCCCCAACTTCATCCATATTGCCCTAGACTTCTGCCTCATAATGCTTTCTTCCACCATAGACCATTTCTCCTGGTCTTGTAGCAAATTTTTCTCCTGTGCAATCAGTGTGTTAGAGCAGTTTCTATTCATCATGCTTTGTACTTCTTCAAGTTTAGTTCTTGCTTTCAGAATCCTTTGAGTAGTAGCCTTATAGGTAGAGTTATCTTAAAGTATGGTTGAAGTGCCTTGAATTTCATCCAGATATTTCTCATTGCATTTTGGTGAAGTTTTCTTTGCCACACTGCAGCTACTATTGTTAAGAAGTCATTATGTTCTGCCCAGACATCAAAAAATCTGAATGGAACTTTGATGTTTTGTGAGGCACTTTGCACTTTCAATAACATTGGGGAATGATCTGAAATATTTGGAAGATCATAGTTTATCTTCAAGTGTCCCCATTGCATCATCCATTCATGGTTCCCAAAAGCTCTATCATGCCTACTCCATATCATGTTTGTACCTGATTGCTTATTTGTCCATGTATAGAATTTACTTATCCAAGGCAGTTCATTCAATAGCAAGTCATGTACACATTCAAAGAACTCCTTTACCTCAGCATAAGCCACTGGATTCCCAAATAGCCTGTCATTTGTGTGTAGCAATGCATTGAAGTCACCACAGAGCATCTATGGTTGGTTAAGTCCTTGTGCTATTTCCTTTAGGTGTTGCCATAATTGTCTTCTCTGAATGACAGTGTTGAACCCATATATAATTGTTATCAAACCTTCAAAACCATCATGTATTCCCTTTATTGTCCAATGCAGCAGCTGAGCCTCTTCTCTATGCTTTGTTACTGTATAATAATTTGTATCCCATATAAGCCATGTTTTTCCATTTTCAGCTGGCATATAGTTATTGTGCATCTCCCATCCATCCATTATACTCTTTAACACTCTTACTGATTTGGGGGCTTTTACTCTAGTTTCAATTAAACATGCAAGCTTTATATGATGCTTCACCATGTAATTCTTGAGTTCTTTCTGTTTATATCTCTTATTTAGCCCCTTATGTTCCAGAATAACCAAGTCATAGAGAAGGTGGTTGGTTGTCCCTTTTATCAGGACGGACAACTTTAACCCAATTCTCTTTTCTCACTTTGCCTCATTTTTATTTCTAGCAGCTCCTATACTCAAGTCAGGGAAATTCTCATTAGTTAGTTCAGGAGACTTACTACTAGAAGTATTATTCCCAGTTTGACAGGTGCTTAGTGCTTTTGTTATCACTTGAGAGACTAGCCCTATTATTAGAGGCACATTTGGCTCCTTTCTATGTTCTTCTGGTAATACTTTCTCCCTTGGTATTCCCTCTTGGTGTTCTTTTGATTGCCACCGCATGTTCCCTCTACTTGGCATATTCCTTCTTAGTTCATAGGGTTTCTTCTTTGCTTGATTAGCCTTAGGAGCTTCAGTTTTCTGTGGTTCAGGAGAAGTATGCCCAAGTTTGTGACATTTTCCAAAATACTTGGGTTTCCAGTCATATGTCACAGTTGTTGACACCCAATTTCGTCCCTCCTTTCCAATTTATTTTCTTGGGCTTTTAAATTTATTAACGAGGTAAATACTTTGTCTTCACTACTATTTTTTATTTTCTACTACTATCAACATCGTTACTTTCATTTTCACTATTCTACTATCAACATTACTAGTATTACTTTATCACAAATTTTAAAATGGTTCGTCATCGTTTCATTTTTTAGGATTTGTACTCGTTAAATTAATTTTACTTTATTAAATCCTTTACTTTCTACATACTAATTATTAATTGTCTTCACATAGTATATATTGTACTAGTTGTTAAATTAGAAGCCCAAAAGGAATTAAGTTGAAGGAGAAAAGGCCATAAAATTTCAGCCAAATCAAGCCCATTACCCGGGAAATGATCAGTCCACATTTTTTAAACGCACCAGCCCATTACCTAAGCTACCCGACCAGCCTAACAACTCCTTACCCGCGACCCGACTTGACCGGCCCAACCCATTTCCCTTCAATTATTCATCATCAGCTAAACAAAAGAAAAGCTAATCCCTAAACCTAGCCGCACTTCATCTCTCTCTCCTCTCTCTTCCTCTTTCCTCCATTTCAGCAAAAAGCTGAGCTTCCTTTAACCTTGCACAAGACCTTGGCCGCCCATTTTGGGCAAAGCCTTAAATGTTTTTCGTATTCTCCCAACTAACAGCAACGTTTGTTGCTCCGCACACCCCTCTCTCTTTCATCTCTTTCCTTTTTCGAACAAGGGTTTATTTGCCCTCAGCCATGGCAGGCTTGACCATCCCATTTCCGTGCAAGTCTCGAAGACAGTCAACATAAGAGGCCAGCAAACTTTACGAAATCTGATTTTTCTACACAAAGAAAATCAAAAATCAGAGACTCAATCCTAACCCGTGATATCCCTTAACTGCACCCTAAAACGGCTACATTTCGAAATCAAACCCCGCCAGATTTTGAACCCTAGAGGAAACCCTAACCTTTTCATATATATACATCTTTATGTCCTCAGCCGAAGGGGGGATTGGGACACGAGTATTTTCAAAAGTCTTGAGTTTCTTTCGTTTTCAAAAAATCTGGTCTTGAACTTTTTCAAATCAGAAAATACTTTTTGTTATGAGATTTGCGTTGAAAAGTTAAGTTTTCCCAACTCGATTAACTTTCGTCGTTGTTCGGTAAAAGAACTTTGACTACGACAGAGACTTTAATTTTTGACTCGAGTTTCGAATCTGTCAATACGAGAGTAGATTCGAGACCTCGACAACCTCACTTCACTGCACCACGAACAGGTAAAATCTGATGCTATTTGGGTTTACTGTCCTGTTGAAATTCTGTTAGTTGAAGTTCTGTTAGTTGAAATCCTGTCCTTATTGGATATTCGTTGGTTCATTAGTTATTAGGTATGACTTATCATGAATCTTGCTTAGTTGTAGTTCTGTTAGGTTAACCTAGATTAATCAACATATTTCATGCTCTGATTAGGCTATTTTGATTGTTGTTTGGCTAAGTGTAAGCTAATTTGGTCTGAATCTTGTTTGCGATGCACTTGATGATTCACAAGTATGATTAAAGGATGTTATGTTTGATCATGTCTACGCTTATAAGTGTGATAACATGAACAATGAGACTGTCAACTTGTTTTACAAATCAGTAGGTGTTTACTTGTGGATTTTGGGATAAATATGGGTCGGATTTAGGTTATAGTATCTGTTGCGCTATGTGTTTAAGGGATATGAGCCTGTCCAGATCATTCGAGTTTACTAAAGGCTTGTTTTAGATGATTTCAGCTTGGTATAGTTACAATGTGGTCATCTACACTTGTTCATTTCATAGTTCACCCATATGATGCTTCCCCTGTGTCTTTAGTATTTCCTGTGTTCTTTAAAAAATCTGGTTCAAATAAAAACCTTGTATCATAGCCGGGATTAGTAAGTGTCAGATTTGGGAATTTAAAAGGAGGCTAAGTTTTGTTGTTACTTCATCATAGGGGATTTGGATCTACTTTGTCCTTCCTGCTTATGTTAAGACTTTCACTAAGTCTAAATCATTTAGTTTAAATATCTATCTGTTTAAAGAAAATCTGAAAGGGCTGCTGCACTCATTGAAGTAATGCTTGTTTGGGAGCTGTTAATATACTAACTAGAGGTAGTCCACTGCGATTAAAAGTTGTCAAGTTGTTCATACATTGCCATACTTAATAAGTATTTTATGGAATACTGAATTGCTATCTTCTGCCCTGAATTGCTATAATGTTGTTTCCTGTTGACATTATCTGTGAGTTATATTTGTGAATTTGAGTCATGACTGTTCTTTGAACTTAGGTTGTTGCACTTTTGAATTGCTACTGAACTTTGGCTAGAATACTTACTGACTGTTGATGAGAATTACACTGCTTTATTTTTGTTCAGTGTTCAGCTACTGCCCATTTTAATTATTTCTATATGTCACTAGTTCGGCAGTGAGCTTTGTTTTGGTCTACCATTATTTACGTAATGTTTCCTTGTTCTTTCTTTTTCGGCCGCTCCCTTTTCTTCTTTTTGTGTCTGAAGTATAAGTATCATAAATCCGTTGTACTAATCCTCTTCTTTTTCATTTCTTTTGCATGATCATCTCGCATACGAGTCCAAGAGATTCGTCACCTCCCGCATTCGGTGTTGGACTAAAAGCCCAATGTAATTTCTCTTCTTGTGTCAGCCAACCCGCAGCAACATATTAAATTTGTTCGGCCGAAGCCCAACAGCAGCGGACAACAGCAATTCCGAAATGGGCTGAGCCCATTTAAATCATTTCACTCCTCCACTTTATGTTTTATTTTGTGCATTAATTTGTATTGTGCAACTAGTACTTTACTTGGTTTGTTTGCCTCTATTTGCTTGTGTGATATTTGTTGAACAAAAGACTAGCGATTGGTTTTATTTAGTCATGCTAAATTCCATCTATAACTAGTAATTAAGGGAGTAATTTTAGCACATATAGCAGTATACGTCCCCAACAACAGTAAGTAGAACATTTAAAATCATGTTAAACAATTGGAATTGGAGTCATTAAAAGTCAAGGATAAAGCTTGCATGAGTTAAAATACATTTTCAACCAGTTAAGTTTTCAAAAAGATTTCAGACGAGCTTACACTCGGATTTCATTAGGATCTAAAGTTGTTAAAATTTAATGAAATATTACCAAACTTTCCCTAAGTCTTTAAACCAAAGTCAATTATTTCCCTTTGAGATATATAACTATTTTCCAGCAAGTTTAACTTTTCTCAACTATGGCACTTTTTTTGACTTTAGTATTTTTATCATCTATGTATAAGTCTTATAACTTCTACTCGTATTTAGCATCAATTAACTATTTTTCTCTCAATACTTAGACTTTAAAAAACGATTATGTTTTATCTTATATTTAGCCTAATTAATTCATCTAAGTCCGGTCGGTTAACCATTATTAATGGAATTTAGAGGATGCCTAATACCTTTCCTCTAGATTAGTTGAACCCGTACCTAGAATCATTTGGTTTCGTAGACTTTAAAATAAAATCAACTTTAGATAATTACTTTAATTAACCTTAGGTGCCCTAATTCACCATAAATAATTAGGTGGCGACCCTTTACTTTAATTAACTCCGGAATTACCGGGATGTTGTAAACTATTTTGACTTAGGTTAAAATAGGGTGTAACAACAGTTTGCTGAAATACTCGACCACTTGGATCCTGCACTTTTACTTCTGAGGGCAGTGGTTTAGTCATATTCACTTCAACCAGCATTCTAGCATAAGACACTCTGATTTGCCTGGTTGTGCATTCAATGCATAGATTGATACCCCTACTGCACTAGCAATTTGGCTAAGTGAATTAGTACCCCAGCAGTTCATTGGGAGTTTTGGGAATGTTAACTAAAGTGGCACTTCAACCAAGCATTCATCACTAAACTCAAAAACAGGTGTCCATTGCTTCAGAATTATTGGCTTATAATTGAAAGTATAAGGTCCTTCATATAGGACTGTGTACAGGTCATTTATTGTGTGGAATTTTGCCATGTTATCCTTCATCGTGTAAGTAAAGGTCCGGGGATGCAACCTTTGTCCATGTTTGTTCAACAAATCTCTTCATTACATTATATCTTGGGGTTTCTTCGACTAAATAAACAATCAGAGATCTTTTCCATTTCTCTGTTTCTGCCTCTACCTCTTCCTTATCAAGTTGAACTACTATCTCTCCATTGACGATTTGGGGGGGAATATAGGTTAAGTGCATACCATTTTCGACTGCCCGATCCTTTGTAAATGGATTCACCCATGTTTTTTGCTGCTCCTCTGTAACTGCCCTTTTCCTTTGTTCCCCCCTATTGATGGTTCAACTGCTCCTGAATTTCCCTTTTGCTACCCCTCTGGTGTCTCCTTGGTAATTTCCAGTAGTCTCTCAGCTGTTGGTGCTTCAATGACCACCACTGATGCTCCTGGTGAACTTGCTTTCTCTATTGGTCCTTCACGTTGCGGGATACTAGGTCCACTCAACCCAGTAATTTCCACTAATTTGTGCCCTGGAGCTACTTCTCTTGTTGTTGAAACACTGTTAGGGCTTTGTATGCTGTCAATTTGTGTTGGCAACGGTGACCCGCCGCCGTTGGGGTTTTCCTTTGTTTTTCGATTTTGTTCATTCTTTGGTATCTTTGTCGAGCTTCCTTGTTGAATCACTCCAATCGCACTCCCGAACGATTGGATTTGTATAGTTTTTGGTCGTCCTCTTCCTCTAGTTGCCATTTCCACACCGGCACAGGTTTAACTAACGTGCGCTGAGAGCATTGAGAATATTACAGGCGCACTATTTACTTGAGTATGTTTTAATCTTTTTTCCCCCAAAAAATGAATTATTCAAACATCTCAAAACAAATAAGTTTAATCAAGATAATTTGGAAAACTATTATTTGAATCTAATAATAATATGAACTTTTACTAAGTTAAAAATTACGAGGCAGCAGTGAATAAGAGAGAAACTAAATCTTTTGATACATTCAATCTAGAAAAGTAAAATAAAAAATTACATCCTAAACCATGGAAACCTCCTGATCCTGGTTGGGTGAAACTTAACTCTGATGGATGCTCTAAAGGCAACCCTGGCTTGAGTGGAGGTGGTGGTGCTATTAGAGATCACCTTGGCAATTTGATTATGGCTTATGCTATGAATCTCAACATTTAATCCAACAATTATGCTGAAGCAATTGCATTAAAGACTGGAATTGATTGGTGCGTCAATAATGGTATTAGAAAGCTTGTGATAGAGACTGATTCTATGATGTTTGTTAAATAGATTCCGGACATTGCTTCAACTCCTTACCCCCTGTTTGGATGGTGGTTTCCCGTGGTTCATTAATGTATGGTTTGGTATGAAACCATTTTTGTTTCTATTGTTCTTAAAATTATGTGGTATAGTGTTGTAAACCCGTGGTTCATCCCATGGTTATATAACTATGAAAAGTCCCAATTTTTGTAACCACGGATTTGGTGGTTTTTCCATGGTTACGTATTTTATTTCCTTATTATACCCCACCCTCCACCATCCATCCCACCCCACCCCCACTCTACCACTCACACTCATCCCCACCCCACCCCTACCCCACCCTCCACCATCCACCCCACCCACCCCACCCCTGCCCCACCCTCCACTATCCACCCCACCCTAACCCTTCCCACCCTACACTATCCACCCCACCCACCCCTACCGTACGACTCACCCCCGTCCCACCCCCACCCCCAACTACCCCACTCCTCTGCCACCTATCCCCACCACCCCAATCACCACCCACTACCCCTTACCACCGCCCAACCCACACCCCACAACAACCCACCCCCACCCTACCACCCACCTCAGACCACCCACCCCTCCATCACCCTCACCCACTACCCCTCACCACCACCCAACCCCATAACCACTCACCCCCACCCTACCACCCACTACCCCCACCCTCATCCCACAACCACCCACCTCACACCACCCACCCCTCCACCATCCCCACCCACACCCACTACCTACTTATTTTTTAAAATTTCTATTTTGTTTTATTAATATATATAAATTAATTTCTAATTAAGAGTTAAGGGTATTTTAGTAAACTTACAAGTTATTATACAGTACCATACAGTCAAACCAAACAATACAAATGTTATTAAACCATAACAAACGATACAGTCTATCCAAACATTGTGTTCATTAATACAGTACAATACAATACGACACCATACTGTACCATACCATACTGTACATTAATGAACCACGGGAAACAACCATCCAAACAGAGGGTTAGTCCCTCCGGGACATCATTTTGCAAATCCAAAATCAACTGGAATTTTTTGAAGACGAGCATTGGTCACTGCTTTAGGGAATGTAACAAAGTGGCTGATTGCTTGGCAAACTTTGGTCTGAACTGCAATGGGACCTCATGGCTCAGCAACTTTCAGATGCTGCCCAAAGATGCAAAAGGAGAGATCAACATGGACAAACTCCAACTACCGTCCTTCAGAAAGAAATTCACAAAAACTTCTTCTCTCTTGACAGGCAGATCCTCAAGATGTATAGTTTTGATGTTCCTTAATTTTGTGTTTCTGTGCATAAGAGCTTTCCCTGTTTAGGGAATCTCTGTTTTCTAGCGTTATGCTAATTTTTGGGAGTTTAAATTGATACCTACATCCTATACAGATTGGAGATTGTTCCTTTCTTTAGTAGGACTTGGAAAAACTGGTTTCCCCCATCTTCCCTTTATGTACATCCTGTTTTTAATAATATATCCTCCATGCCCTAAGGAGTAGGGATGGAAAATTGATATAAGAAAATAAAAAATAAAAAAAAATTCCTAAACCACGTTTATATGAATTATTCATTTGTTATGGTATTAAGTTATGGGTTCAATATGAAATATTGTTAGCCCACTCTGGTCAAAAGCAAATATGTAATTGTGGGAGAAGTAGAAGACTTATAACAAATATGTATTTGTTGGGAGAAGCAGAAGATTACATTCGCCAAGTTCAAATAAATGTTTTATGTTAAGGACTAGCAACGGATGCCCGTGCAATGCACAGGCCTAGTACTATGGTTAATTTGATTTTCTAGTTTACCTACGGTCTTTCATTAAAGTGTTGTAATAATTTGAAAAAATTCTAATTATTGTTACATTATACTACCAAAGGTGTTTGATTTACCATCGATTTAGTTATAACTACACTAAGTAGAGTTCAATAACTAATTCGAAAAGAAATTCAAATATTCCTATAAGACCGAAACTAAAATGTAAAAACTTTAAAATGAATTCAGAATTCAAGCCAAAAGCAAAACAAATGCAAAAGACGGATAAGAGGAAGAGGAAAATGGTTGTTCAAGATGGAGACTTACTTTTTTTTCTTGCAATTGGTTAACACAAGGGCCACAGCCACAAATATTCGTAGAATAAACATAAGAAAATTTGGTATCTTTTCTTGTATTTAACTTACGTTTCAGTCTTTTTATTAGTTTATTACTTACGCTTTTCGACTTTTTGAATCAAATTTTTTATTTTTTTTATTTTATTCAATTTTTTTTAATTCACAATTATAATTATAACCTGTTTCTGTAAGTTGGGAGTGAAATTTATCCTTTATTTTGTCCTTTCCATTCACTCGGATTTCTTCCTTTTCACTACTTCTATATGTTTAGTAAGAATTTATTTCTCGCAATGTTTTTATTTTAAGAAATAAATTTTGTTTGAGATTTTAAAAAATTACATTTAGGCTTCAAGATGTAACACTAAAGAATTAAAGTTAGAGTTTCAAATTTTAAATTAAGGATTTAAGTCATCGATCTCACATCGGCATGCATGGTTTCATTTTATACTCATGGTTTGCGCCATACGGTATGAGGGAGGACCCATAAACATTACTCTTTTTGTTTAAATTTGTTTGTCTTAGTCATCATTTGGACAGTCATAGAATATTTTCTTCGATCATAATTTTTTTAAATATTTTGAATTATTAACGTTGTGATTTATAGTACTTTTTATGTAGTTTCTAAATAAGTAAAATTTATTTAAAAACTTTCGAAAATTCTATTTCGGAATTCAAACTGAACATTAGTTAAGTTGACCTCGTATTTCCAATCAAGTCAAACAAATTGAAACAAAATGAGTAATATAGGAGTTGGGCTTTAAGTAAGTTCCTTTTATTTATTTACTTCATCGTTTTAGCATTTTATTATTTTTTATTTTTCACATGTTTTTATTTGTAAAGCTTTGATATAAGTTAGATAGAATATCCGCATAAAAAGAAGCCAACAATTTTGGATCTTGGATATAAAGAGGCCAATAGTCTGTCTATGAGAAGGTAAACTACTAATGTTGGATTGGAGAGTTATAGCCTAAGCTGGTGAAAAGAAAAAAGAGTTATAGGCTAAGAAAAAGGCGTGTAAACGTGGCTACATAAAAAGAGTGCAGAAAAAGCTGCTATGTACCATCAACGTGACATCAGGCAGTTAATTTTTTGTATAAATTAAAAGTTTCTTAAAGTGTACAAAATTACAAGAATACTAAGGTTATCTACGGTAAAAAAAAGGGCACCAACAGGACAAAGTTAATAGTACAATTTAGAAAGTTTTTTGTACAATCAGCTATTGCATTGTTCGTCCATCTTAGCCGTTTATATATAATAATATACTAGCCATATATGCCCATGCATCATATTTATTCACTTTAATTAACCTGTCTTTAAGGTTTGTATTTTGTACATAATTTTTAAAAATTTGTCATAGTCATGGCAATGAAAGCTGTTCATCAATGTGAAAAAGAAAATTAGTAAGAAGGTGGGGGAAAATTAATATTTTGATTTTAGTTTTTTTTTTTTAAATTGTTTAATATCTTATATGTATACCGACAAGTTAATATCCATCTCAATCAATTAATTGTTCAGATCCAAATATAAGAACCATTGTTGTATATATTGGATTTTTTAAAAGCAAAACTAATAAAATATTTTTATTAAATTAATTAAAAAATATGAGGAAATAAATGTGTCGGATAATTAAAATTGAAATGCATACGTCTATGGAATAAATATTATATGACATATTAGAAATGTAATATGTTATATCGTAAATCACCAAATTTTAATTCCAAAATGAAAATATAAAGTAATACACTTTATAAATGTAAAGAAACAATAATCAGAGAATGTAAAGGAGAGTAAGATAAGTAACGTATTGACAAAGAAGGAAAACGGGTTTTCCTTCAATCTTAATACTTTAAACGTGAAAAGAGGACGAACAATAGCAATGCAAATTTGTACCAAAAGTTATATAAAGTGTACACTTTAACCAACTATTTTTTTATCCCACTTAGACATTTGTCAGAGTCTCTCTCGAATAGACTATTTTAAAGAATATTTATTAGAAAGGGTTAATTTTATTTTGGTTTTATAAATGAACAAATAATTTGGACACACACATATTATATTTTTCAAAAACGCAAAAAGTCAAGATTGAACAAGTAAAGTGCACGGAGGAAATAAATGTGTCGGAGAATTAAAATTGAAGTGCATATGTGTATATGAGAAGAGAATACATATTCAGTACTATGACAAATGTCCACGTGGGATAAAGAAGTAATTGATTAAAGTGTACAATTTATGTAACTTTTGGTACAAGTATTCATTGTTGTGTTAAAGTGTACAATTTGTAATGCTTATGGTACAATTTTTGTATACATGAGAAGAGAATACATATTCAGTATTATGACATATGTTCACGTGGGATAAAGAAGTAAAATTGAAGTGCATACGTCTATGGAATAAATATTAAGTACTACGACATATTTGAAATGTCCACGTGAGATAGGAAAATAGTTGGGTAAAGTGTACAAGTTATATAGCTTATGGTATAAGCATTCAATGCGGGTATAATCTGTGAAGCTTTTGGTACAGCTGTTTAAAGCTGTGTTCGTCCTTTTAAAATTGAAGTGCATATATGTATACATGAGAAGAAAATAAATATTCAGCAAGAACGTGAAAAGTCAAAAGTGAACAAGTAAAAGTGCAGGAGGAAATAACTATGTGTCGGAGATTTAAAATTAAAGTGCATGCGTGTATACATGAGAAGAAAATAAATATTCAGTACTATGGCATACATCCACGTGAGATTTACTAATTCTTAAATAACGTGAAAAGTGAAAAGTGAACAAGTAAAAGTGCACGGAGGAAATAAATTTGTGTAAGAGAATTAAAATTGAACTGCATATGCCTATACATGAGAAGAGAATAAATACTTGGCAAGAACGTAAAAAGTCAAAAGTGAACAAGTAAAAGTACATGGAGGAAATAAATGTGTCAGAGAATTCAAATTGAAGTGCATACTTCTATACTTGAGAAATGAATAAATATTAAGTACTATGACATATTAGAAATGTCCACGTGAGATAGAAAAATAGTTGGGTAAAGTGTACAAGTTATATAGCTTATGGTATAAGCATTCATTGCGGGTACAATCTGTGAAGCTTTTGGTACAGCTATTTAAAGTTATGTTTGTCCCTTTAAGGGACTTATATATAATAGAAAAATGTAAAAAGCCAAAAGTGAACAAGTAAAAGTGCATTGAGGAAATAAATTTGTGTAGGTGAATTAAAATTGAACTGAATATGTCTATACATGAGAAGAGAATAAATATTAGGCTAGAATATGAAAAGTTAAAAGTGAACAAATAAAAGTGCACGGAGGAAATAAATATGTCGGAGAATTAAATTTGAAGTGCATACGTCTATATATGAGAAGGGAATAAATATTAAGTATTATGACATATGTTTACGTGAGATATAAAAATAATTGAATAAAGTGTTCAAGTTATATAGCTTTTGGTACTTTTTTTATAAGAATGTAAAAAGCCAAAAGTGAACAAATAAAAGTGCGTGGATTTGTGTAGGAGAATTAAAATTGAACTCCATATGTCTATACATGAGAAGAGAATAAATATTCAGCTAGAACACGAAAAGTCAAAAGTGAACAAGTAAAAGTGCACGGAGGAAATAAATATGACGGAGAATTAAATTTGAAGTGCATATATCTATACATGAGAAGGGAATAAATATTAAGTATTATGATATATGTCTAAGTGGGATATAAAAATAGTTGAATAAAGTGTACAAGTTATATAACTTTTGATACAAATATTCACTGCGGGTACAATTTGAAAAGCGGTGGGTACAAGGAGGGACTGTTGTTTCGTCCCTCCTTCGCATATCTATATATATATACTAGACGGTCTATGCCCGTGCTGCGCACGGGTCCAACACTTTAGATTATAGTCATTTATGTGTATGTAGTTGTTTTTGAATAGTGATAATATATATATATATATATATATATATATATATATATATATATATATATATATATATATATATAGAGAGAGAGAGAGAGAGAGAGAGAGAGAGAGAGAGAGAGAGAGTATATATTATGTTCAAAACACGATTAATATAACATTGCAGTTTGTGCTCCGTATCTAAAATTTTATTATATTAATGTTCGCTATGAACACAAAATCGGCAAATTTATTAATATTTTTTAAAAGAGAAAACTTGTTTAAAAGGGAACTATTTTCTTCTCTTTGAGATAAAACAATAACAATATTTAAGCATCAGTTGATACTTTCAATTTTAATTTGATTAATTTAAAGGTGTAAAATACTTATTATTTTTTGTCAAATTTTGATTTGGACAATTCTAATTCAAATTATTAAATTAATTTTACATGTTTAAAACGAAACAAAGTAGAAATTGATTTTTTATTTAAACGAAGAAATACTATTTTTTAATTTTTAGTAAATATTCTCGGTTTAGCTCATTTTACTGGTCATGTTGTCTTTTACATGGTTTTTTAAGAAAACGTCGATTAGAATTATAATTTGACTAATTTACCTTATTCATTATTTGATCTTCGTTTGATATATTTTTTTTACGACATTAATTTCTTTTCACATTTATTAGAGTAAGAATAAAAATAAAAAAGTAATTAAATTCTATCTTATTTTAAAATATAAATATATTAAGTATATTTATTTTAGTAAACATAACAAATAAATGACATGGCGGAATAGCAAATACAACAGTTTAATATCTAGATTAGATCTCAGGCTAATATAAAAAATAAAAAAAAATTGTATGGTTTGACTACTTAACCTTTTGAAGAAAAGAAATTTCATGGATTGACACGCACGTGGTAATGAATTCATCATTATTGACTTAATGAGATACATTGGAAATTACATGAATATTATTTGATTTTTTAATAGGGGGTGCACTTTTTTTTTTTTGGACATTATTAATTTGCACTATTTTTATGCATATATATATATATATATATATATATATATATACTATGTTCAAAACACGATTAATATAACATTGCTCCCACTAATGGGTTGATACGCATGTGCCAATAAATCCATCATTATTGATTTAATTGTTTGATTTTCTAAGCATTTTTGTATTTTAAGTATGTTGTTGTACAATAATTTCATTTGCTCCCTCTAATGGGTTGATACACATGTGACAATGAATCCATCATTATTGATTTAATTGTTTGATTTTCTAAGAACTTTTTTTTAACCCAGATCTGCCCACCCGCCACTCCGTCCGGCGTCCATACGTCACCACTGTTCAGGTGACGCCGGCGACCAGGTAACGCTGGACACTTTTCCGGCTAGATTTACTTTTCTTCTCTCTTTCCTTTTCTTCTTCTCCTCTTCTTCTTCTCTTCTCCTTTTTTTCCCGTTTTTTTTTAATCTGCTCCTGGCGCTGCCAGTACGCAACTGCGCCATCGCCGGCGAATTTTTCCGGCCAGCCCTCTCTTTCTCTCTCCTTTTTCCCTTTTTCTTTTATTTTTCTTTTCTTCTTTTTTCCCTCCTATTCTCTTCTCCCTTTCAGGTATTTGTGAACATTTTTTCGGCAGTGAACAGTAACTTGACTGTGAACAGTATTTTCCGGCGACAACCAGGTTCAGTTCAACTGGAGTTGGTACCTCCGGTTGTCATATCCGTAATTTGTCCATACACTTGTAGTTATATTTTGCTGACTTTAGACTTTTGAATAATTTATTAGTTCATACTTATTTTCGTGGCTTTGGTTAGTGATGGTAGACTAGGGTCATGTTCTCGTTCGGGGACGGGGGCGAGGGTTAGGAGGGGTAAGTGGGCTAAAGGAGCCTCTAGGTTGAGAGTAGGGTCTTGGAACATTGGGACGTTAACGGGGAAGTCTATAGAGCTAGTTAAGATTCTTAAGAAGAGGAAGATTAATATAGCTTGCGTCCAAGAGACTAAATGGGTAGGTCTCAAAGCTAAAGAGGTAGACGGGTATAAGTTGTGGTTCTCTGGTAGGTCGAAGTATAGAAATGGGGTGGACATTTTAGTAGATAGTGATTTAAGGGACCAGGTGGTAGAGGTTAGGAGAGCCACTGATAGGATGATGTCGATTAAAGTGGTCGTTGAAGGGATCACTTTGAACATTATTAGTGCATATGCGCCGCAAGCGGGCTTAGGCGAGGAGGAGAAGAGGCGCTTTTGGGAGGATTTGGACGAACTAGTGGGAGGCATACCGCCTACTGAGAAGTTATTTGTGGGAGGTGATTTCAATGGGCACATCAGGCCTATTTCGGGAGGTTAGGATGATGTGCATGGAGGCTTTGGCTTCGGGGACAGGAATGGAGGAGGAGTCTCACTTTTGGATTTTGCAAGAGCTTTCGGGTTGGTGATAGCCAATTCGAGTTTCCCAAAGAAGGAGGAGCACTTGGTAACCTTCCATAGTTCAGTGGCTAAGACCCAAATAGAAGTTTTACTCCTTAGGAAGGACGATAAAGGTCTGTGCAAAGACTGTAAGGTCATTCCGAACGACTATCTTACAACCTGACAGAAGCTCTTGGTGATGGATTTAGGGATCAAGATGACGAGGAAGAAGAGGGTCGTGGATGACCGACCTAGGATCAGATGGGGGAGTTTGACCACGACTAGTGCCGTGGAGATGGGAGAGAAACTGAAGGTTATGGGGGCCTGGGATAGTAGTGGGGATGCGACAAGTATGTGGGATAGGACGGCTAGTTGCATTAGGGCGGTAGCAAGGGAAGTGTTGGGGGTCTCGACAGGTAGTCGTGGCCAGTATCGAGGGGACTGGTGGTGGAATGGAGAAGTTCAAGGGAAGGTGGAAGTAAAGAAGGTGGCGTATACGAAGTTGATAGAAAGCAAGGATGAGGTGGAGCAGTGGACGAATAGGGAACTTTATAAGATGGCGAGGAAGGAGGCGAAGTTGGCGGTTGCGACGGCAAAAACGGCAGCTTTTGAACGCCTTTATGCTGAACTAGAAGAGAAAGAAAGGGATCAGAAATTGTTCAGGCTAGCCAAGGCGAGGGAGAGAAAGGCACGTGATGTGGTTCAAGTGAAGTGCATCAAGGACGGGCATGGAAAAGTATTGGTAGAGGAGACTCTCATTAGACGGAGATGGTAGTCATACTTCTCCAAACTCTTAAATGAAGAAGGGGACAGAGACATTGTGTTGGGAGATTTAGAACATACAAGAAGGCGTCACGATTTTGGGTATTGCAGGAGTATTAAGGTTGAGGAGGTTAAGGGTGTTGTTCGTAGGATGCGCAGGGGAAGAGCGACCGGACCTGATGAGATTCTTGGGGAATTTTGGAAGAGCGCGGGCCCCGCAAGTTTGGAGTGGCTGACTAGGTTGTTTAATGTCATCTTTAAGACGGCAATGATGCCTGAAGAGTGGAGGTCGAGTGTAATGGTCCCTCCATACAAGAACAAGGGAGATATCCAAAGTTGCAACAACTACAGAGGTATCAAGCTGCTAAGCCATACTATGAAAGTGTGGGAAAGGGTAGTGGAGATGAGGGTGAGGAAATGCGTGTCTATTTCAGAGAATCAGTTCGGATTCATGCCGGGACGCTCAATTACAGAAGCCATCCATCTTGTGAGGAGACTGGTGGAGCAGTATAGGGAGAGGAAGAGGGACTTACACATGGTATTCATCGACCTAGAAAAGGCTTACGACAAAGTTCCAAGAGAGATCCTATGGAGATGCTTGGAGGCTAAAGATGTACCTGTGGCGTACATTAGGGTGATCAAGGACATGTATGAGGGAGCCAAAACTAGGGTAAGGACAGTAGGAGGAGACTCAGAGCACTTTCCAGTTGTGATGGGGTTGCATCAAGGATCAGCTCTTAGTCCGTTTTTATTTGCCTTGGTGATGGATGGATTGACGCGGCAAATTCAAGGTGAGGTGCCATGGTGTATGCTTTTCGCGGATGACATAGTCCTGATCGACGAGACTCGTAGCGGAGTTAACGCTAAGCTGGAGGATTGGAGACAAACTCTGGAGTCTAAAGGGTTTAAGCTGAGTAGGACCAAGACAGAGTACTTAGAGTGTAAGTTTAGTGAAGCACCTCAGGAGGCTGGCTTGGAAGTGAGGCTTGGTACCCAAGCCATCCAGAAGAAAAGTAGTTTCAAGTATCTTGGGTCTATTATGCAAGGCAGCGGGGAGATTGACGATGATGTCACACATCGTATTGGGGCAGGATGGATGAAATAGAGGCTTGCTTCCGGAGTGCTATATGACAAGAAGGTGCCACCACAACTTAAGGGCAAGTTCTACAAAGTGGTGGTTAGACCGACTATGTTGTATGGGGCGGAGTGTTGGCCAGTTAAGATTTCTCACGTTCAAAAGATGAAAGTTGCTGAGATGAGAATGTTAAGATGGATGTGTGGCCACACCAGGAGTGACAGGATTAGGAATGAGGATATTCGGGACAAGGTGGGAGTGGCCTCGGTGGAAGACAAGATGCGAGAAGCGAGATTGAGATGGTTTGGGCATGTGAAGAGGAGAGACACAGATGCCCCAGTGCGGAGGTGTGAGAGGTTGGCCATGGATGGTTTCAGACGAGGTAGGGGTAGGCCAAAGAAGTATTGGGGAAAGGTAATTAGACACGACATGGCGCAGTTACAGCTTACCGAGGACATGACCTTAGATAGGAGAGTTTGGAGGACCCACATTAGGGTAGAAGGCTAGTAGATAGTCTCATTATCCTGTCTTATTAGTAGTCGCATTATCGTAGTATAACTTCTTGTGCTCTGATTTATGCTATTATCTCTTATTTCCTGTGCTTTGATTATTCTATGTTATCTGTGTCGCTTGCGTTACTTCATTTCCATATCGCTTTGAATCTCTTAGCCTTATCTGACCTCTTTTTATGTTTTTTATGTTTTTTATGTTTTTTATTGAGCTGAGGGTCTTTCGGAAACAGCCGTCCTACCTTGGTAGGAGTAAGGTCTGCGTACACTCTACCCTCCCCAGACCCCACGTTGTGGGATTTCACTGGGTTGTTGTTGTTGTTGTATTTGTTTTTTTAATATGAGATTCACTTTTTTTTTTTTTAATATTGCTTGATTTTGTTAATATGGGATCCACTTTTTTTTTCCCGTGAGTTTGGATGATGTGGGTTCCAATTACTGGTTGGTGTTTAATATTGGGCCCACATTTTAAAAAAAAAAATATTAGTAGTTGTTTAAAATATGTGGGCCACAATTTTTTTTTAAAAATATTAATAGTTGTTTATAAATATTAGTAGTTGTTTAAAATATGTGGGCCCACAATTATTTTTTTAAAATATTAATAGTTATTTAAAATATGTGGGCCCACAATTTTTTTTTTGGCCCACAAACGAACGACCAAAAGGTGCCCACACTCACCTTTCTATATAGTAGTAATATATATATATATATATATATATATATAATAAATAGAACAGAAATAAGTATTACACATAAAAATATCATAAAACTATCTTAAAAGATGATTGTCCTTTTTCTGTTTGTGTGATTCTATTAGATGATGTCATCAAAACCATTAACCGACTGATTAAGAAGAATGCACATTTTTTCTCTGAACTTTAATAGCATAAAACTCAAAAACATGCCTCAGAAGATAGGGCTTGCAACCCCTCTCTCTCTCTCTATATATAAATATATATTAATTTATATCAACCTTTGCATTTTACTAAATTTAGATGAAACGCTTCCTCTCTCTCTCTTAGGCGACTTCATGGAGACTTGAGGCCACCATGGCCGAACCTGCTTCTCCCCAGCTTCAAGCTGTGGGAGAGCCACCAACAAACCTTATGTATGCTTCGTTAATCCATAACAATTCATCTCACCAACCGTTAACCAGAACAATCTTGAAACCAATTGAATACATTCATGGAGAACCAACTGTTAAATTCACAATGGAGGAATTGGATAGTTTTTCGATGGAAGAAGGCTTACACCAAGCAGTGATTATGAAGTTTGCACATAACAAACCAGATTTTCATGAGATTCGCAAGAATATATTCCAAAACAATTTGATTTCAAAGGGCGATGCAATATTGGACGGCTCGAGTTTCGGCACTTGCTTCTCAGGTTTGATTTATACGGAGATTTTGTGAAAGTTTTGTCCAAATATGTTGGTTATATTAATGTTAATGGGGAAGCACATCAATTTAGAGTTTTCCAAGATTTTATCTATGATAATCTTCCAAAATATTGCACATGTTGCGAGCATCAAGGACATGATGAATCCGTTTGTCGTTTACGATTGCAGAACCAACAGAATGATATGCTACAACATGCAGAACATGAAAATGATGAGCAAGCCAATGAGGAAAAATATCAAGGTGATTTGCGGCAGATGTTAAATGAGAAAAGGATGGCCACAAGTGATTTGGTGAATAGGGATGCCTCAAAAACTGATTTGGCAGTACCTTCTACTGTAGATACTAGAAAAGAATTAGTAGAGGCTGATTCTACAAAAACTAATTCAGCTGCTCAAGGCAATAAAGAAAATAATAATGAAAAGGATGTAGAGACAAAAAATTATGATGGTTGGACTGTGGTGACGTATAAGAAACCTGCTGGAAATAGGATTGGATCTCCAAGTAAAGGAAATCGTCCAAGACCACAAGTTGCTACTGTTTCTAATCATCAAGAAGCCGAGAAAACTGATGCTATATGTGCTGGGCTTGCTCGAATTACTTCTAGTGGGAACAAAGAGTTTCAACTGGTGAAATGAAATGCAAGCTTCTGATTCTGGGCAGCGAAAAAGTGTGAAAGTTGACAATAAGCAGGCTGTGAAAGTTGCGGCGCAAGTTGAAAAATCTGGGCAACAATTAGTGTGTAACGAAGTTTTGAAAGAAGATGGCATGGCTGGTGTAAGGGGATCTACTGCTAAGTATAATTCAGCTGCTAAGGCGAATAAGATTAACTCGAATTCTCTTCCAGTTGTGTCAATTCAAAATGCTTTTCAAGCTATTGCAGGTGATTATTGTGGTGAAGAGGTACAGGGTATTGAGAAGCGACCGGAAGTCGTCGTTGATGATCCTCAACTAGCACTACAAGAGAACAACCATTTAGCTAGAGACACAAATCCTAGCTAAAGTGGGAAAATCCCTAGCTAACGCCAATTTAGCTAGGAAAATTACCCTAGCAAACTTCCGTAGCTAATAAGCTCTTAGCTAAATTTTAGCTAGAAGATTTTGTCATTCCTAGGTAATTTTAGCTAGGATATCTTTGCTAGGCACTTTCCATAGCAAACACTTTGCTAGGACTTAACCTAGCTAAGTTCCTAGCAAAGTTTGTCTGATTAATGTTGACTTTACAAAAACTTAGCTAGGAATGGCCCTAGCAAAACTTAAACAATCTCTAGCCTTTTCCCTGTTTTTCCTGGAATGCTTTCCTATCTAAATGACTAGCTAAAAGTAGCTAGGAATATTTTACCAAGGTCATTCTAGCTAATTTGATAAATATCCTAGCCAATATTTGTGTATGGTTGGAGATGTTTTCCTGGCTAAATCTAGCTAGAAATTGCATATGACTAAATACAAATATAATTTTATATATAATGTGACATAAGATAAAATAAATAATTAAATCTATTCAAATTTCCAAATAAGCATAATCACAGTACCATCAATCCTTGAATGATGAAGAACAAGTCAGACAAGTCAACTAGTAAAATAAAACACGTCTTAAATCAAAAAAATCAATAACATTAATTATCTAAGATTTGTTTGGGGGAGAACCAGAGCCATTTGGTGGTGGTTGAGGAGTGAAACCAAGAATCCGAGCCACAGCAGCACGAACCACGACATGTACTTCGGCTTCCATATTTTCCCGAATATCCGCTTGCATACATTCCCACACATTCTCCATACGTTTCTCCAGTACACGATTAAGAAGCTGTTGAAACTCAGGTGTTTCAAAAATTTGTTCGGTAGGCACATTTGGAGGATTAGGAGCACTAGCGGACGCACAGTTAGCATTCGATGAATCTGCCAGCAAAGAATTTTTGAGGCCAAGACCATATATTCTTCCTTTTTTTGTTCGTCCAACTGTTTCTATCCAAGTTTTCAGTAGTTGCTCCTCCGGTATAGTTTTCAACAAATTCACAATCATTGTCTTCGCTAGTTTCTTCTCCTTCCCCTTCTCCATCTGTTGTTGTGTTTCTCTCCAGGTCTCCATCATCTACTTCAAGACCATCTTCATTCCTTAGTGTTGAAGTTTCACCAACCTTCTCCTTAATATTCTTTGTAACTGAATTCTGAAAAAGAAGAAAGTAATTAGTTATCACCTAGAATAACAAAGCTGTCAAATAGCAAAAATTGTAATGAAGTACACAGATTCATTCTGTAATGGAATTTTCCAGTCACAAATTGTACTTAGTATTATAAAAAGGGAACATGAGAAACACACCAAATAATGAATTATCAGTCTTACTACTACTAGATTTCAGTTTTCCCAAGGCATGTAGCTCTCCAGATATTTGACAGACAAGAAAATTAAGGTCAGTTTTTTCTTGGACATGATGGATAACCGAAACACAAGTCATGAGCATTTTGTTCTTTGTTGGAGTTTTATAACAAATATATAGTTTGCATACTTTCTCAGAAGCATTTTAGTTTCAAAATAAACAAGATAATATGCACACACACACACACACTAAACTGGAATGATATTTCTCTCGGTTGAGCTGTTATCTTCAAGAATCTCATACATTACTTTGAAAATTTAGCTTTCTGGGAAGTGGGAACTAGTGTTGCTATTACATACAAATTAATACTCCATGACTGGAAAAGATAGACTACTATATGCAACAGAACATGTCGAACGGTTCACACAGATTCTTCAACAAAGCTTTAAATTTGAAGACACAAGATAAAGCTCACTTGAAGAAGGCAACAACTAAAAATAAAATACAAAATTACACCAGCAACTTATCTTTTCAGAATTCAGTGAAAAAGTGCACCTAACACCTCAGCTTACAATAAAAACATACATGAATCTCTCAAATGTGAAATCACTTTACTGGTGTTACCTCCAAGAATTAAAGAAAAGGTAAAAAAAAATTCCTGTAATAGAGCAATTTCTTTTCCTTCAATCAGAAAACAATTCACATGAATTTTAATTTAAAAAAAAACTACTTCCAGAATAAATATCATTGAAGAAATAAGATAAAAAAAATGTACCCATATCCTTTCCGACTTCCCACAGATCCACTTCTTTTCATTTTTTGTTTTGTGAGTCTTCAGATACAATTCATCACTTCGAAGATCTTCCCCAGTTAGTTCCTTCTACAACCATTAAAGATATTGTTAATTTTCAAGATAAATCATAGAATATCATAAGACTAAATAATGATTAATACAAAAAAAAGACAAAAAAAAACTACATGTCGTCTTCTGTACTCAGCAAATGCAACTGATCCGCCAGTATGTAAGGAAGGACCTTCTTCATTATTAGATGACATTCTATTCTTCTTGTTGATTGCTGAAATTTTCTTAAAATCGTCAGAGTTCCAATATCGCATCAAACCGTCCCAATGAACTTTAGCAATCCACTTTGGTAATTTATTTGTTCTTGAAAATTCTCTCTTTGCTTTTCCCAAACTGTCACTCAACCTTTCACTACCCACCCGATCAAAAGTTTTTCGAACGAAAACTTTATCCTCATCAGGAAAAGAATAACTTTTCTGCAGTTAGAAAGTAAACAATGAAATTATTATTGTTTTGTGAAGTTAAGATGTACATTTATAGTTAAAAAGAATAGTTGGTTAGATATATAATTAGACCTGTGACATTGATAACAAAAGCAAGGAGAGCATAGGCAAGAGTATAACTACCTCTAAAAATAAAAGAAGGGATCATAGATGAATCATGAGAGTGGTAGGGAGAATTTAAGAACTTTTATTGTGCATACAAAAAAAGACCACTCTTAAAATTAAAAGCAAAAAAATTTGACATTTAGTTAAATCCGTAGGTTATTGTTTAAGTACCTCAAAGTCATTGAACCATTTGTCTCGTACATACTCCGGAACTTTGCTCCAACAATGCCATGGTCCCGTGAAGCTTTTCTTAAAAGCTAACGACACATCCCGAACGGCCTCATGTGGGCATAATCTAAAAAATAATTAGTACTACATTTTATGTGAAAATTATTAAATGAAAACTGTTTAGCCACAACTTGTATAATTTGATTTACTTACGTATCTCCGTTTACTTTCAAGGATTTTATGCCACCAAGAGTAGCTCGTCTTTCTTGTGGGTTACTACTTCCAAAAGATCGTGTTTGTCCGGGAGTTGCTTTCTCAGCACCAACATTCTGAGAAGAAGGAGCTTGTTGATGACCAACATCTATCGAAGTAGGAATTTCTTGGTGACTGCCAATACTTTGAGGAGCAGGAGTTGTTTTCCGAGCACTACCATCTTGAGATGTATGTACAATTTGCTGATAATTACTTTCATTTGACGAGACAATACCATTGTTTGAACCAATCTGTTGAGACATAGGAGTTGATGGTTCACTAACATCCTCCTGAGAAGTGTTTGGTAGCTGCTGGTTGCCTCCTCCTCCTTTATTAGACATGTGCCCACGACCTTCCCTACTACGTTTAATGCCTATTCCCCTTGTCATATTTCCTGATCAAAATCTAACAAGAACAGTAGATGGGATAAAGATAGAAGACTGCAAAATCTGGAACATCTACTCTCCGCAACCAGAAAAAGTAACAATATAAATGATTAATGTATAGAAAATGATGAAGCTCATTTGCAGTTTTGCACTCAATGTTGGCTGAAATACAGAAGCAAACAAGCTAACATGATTCACCCATTCAAATGGTGAATCAATAATATTCTAACTCTTGCAATGATAGTAGTATCCATTCATCTATATCATGACCCAAAAATAGTTAAAACTCTACTTTAGCATTCTGCCAACATTTGCTAATATGAAGACTACATTATACACCCACACTTATCTGTATGCATATTAATATTTTTAGCAGCTAAGTATTGTGCTAAAAAGCATAATAGAAACTATAGTTGTTGACTGCAAGGCAATATCAAGAAAGTCACTCTTAGCAGATGACGTCACTGGAAAAACAAACTTCATTTAAAAGAGTGCTAAATGACCAATTTAACAAATTGATGCATTAACTTCAGAAAAATAATACTTAAGCTTCCATAAATGACATCTAGCGGCAAAAAGACCAGCAATGGCAATAAAAGAAAACATGCCAGGAAAGAAATTGCAGTAAAAGTCACTACTCAAGATCTTGTTATTATTCACTGTCATCAGTTTCACTAAAATATTGCTCAAAACCAGACGATTCAAAATCAGATTCTTCTATCTCTTCATCATCTTCAATGGCATCAATATTGTGCGCGCTTTCATTTTCAACAGTCACTTTTTCAACGTCATGTACTTCCACTTCACCATTTTCATGACGCAAGCTATCAAGATCATCAGTGATAATTGGGAATAATGCGGGTAAAGTCTCTTCTTCTTGGTACAGGACATTTGGGGAATCAATTCGGTTTCTAGTGGGATATTCTGAAAAATAGACTTGTTGCGCTTGTTCAGCCAACACAAAAGGTTCATAGGCATAGCTTGGGAACCTTTTCTTATGGTTGATATCAATTAGACCATACTGATTATGAACCTTCCACCCTCAGCCCATTGTTGGATCAAACCAATCACATTTGAACAACACTAGAGTAGTTCTCTTCTTTGTCGGATTAGGATACTCTAGTTGTATCACGTCAACGAGCAATCCATAGTAGTCACTTTCATAGTCACTCCAACTTGTCCCTTTTATGCACACACCACTATTCATAGTTGATTTGTTAGAGCCATAAGTAAGAATGTCGAACCTATAGCCATTCGTAAAATACTGAGGCCAGGTTTGCACCCACTTATAAGGACCAGAAGCCAAGTCTTTCAACCGCTCATCAATTATGTTGTTAGCTGGATTAAGAACCTATTAATACACCAAATAGGCCAATGGTATGTTCAGTTACATATAAATTATAAGTCGAGACAAGTAAAGAGTAGGAACCTCTTCATACAATTATATTTTACTCACATAAGCTTCAAACCAGTTGGCAAATCTACTATTCGTCTCTTTATCAATTTCCTCGAGGCTAATGTTCTCTTAATGCCTTTTCAATTCAGCTTCAAAGATACTACAAAAGTAATAATTTTTTTGTTAAATTAGCTATTCTGCAGTACATATACATTTTACAGGTAAAAATTATGAACTTACTGGACGAATGGCTGAACCTCCTCACAATTTAACAAAACATACATTCGTGCTGCATCCCACTCCTTATCGGACAAATAGCGTTTGTTCATCTCCCCACTCGGACGTCCTGGATGCACAAAGATGGATAGACAACCATCAGGTGCATCAACTTCACCTCCATCATCATTTCGAGTCACTTTGTTCAGCCTAGTTTGCACATTAGGCTGGAAATAATGGGAACTGAATGTTGAAATTTCTTGAATGATATATGCTTCAGCTATTGATCCCTCGACATGAGATCTGTTTTTCACTTTCTTCTTATGAACGTGAAGCTCCCTATATTGATATATAGTTTAGTGTGTTGTACATTAATTATTTAATTAATTATCTAATCAAAGATTCAATTTAGATTCTTACCGCTCAAAAGGGTACATCCACCGAAATTGCACTGGGCCACCAGCTATTGCTTCATATGGTAAGTGAATTGGAAAATGTTCCATGGGATCAAAGAAACCAGGAGGAAATATTTTCTCCAGCTTGCAAATTGTAACTTTTATGCTTTCTTCATGCTTACGTAGATCTTCTACTTCTAACACAGGTGCGCATAAACCTCTAAAAAATAAGCTAATCTCTGTTAAGGCATTCCAAATTGGCTCTGGCAAAAATTCTCGAAATGCAATTGGTAGCAACCTTTCTAGAAACACATGACAATCATGGCTCTTCATCCTTGATAACTTACAATCATCCATGTCTACACATCTATACAAATTGGAAGCATAACCATCAGGAAACCTTAAACTTTTGACCCATTCACATATCAACTTTTTTTGTTCTTTTGTCAATGAATAGGCTGCCTTTGGCTTCAAAAATTTTCCTTCATGCTCCATCAATTCAAGCTCTGGACGATTGCAATAAGTCTGCACATCCTTTCTAGCTTTTAAATTGTCTTTCGTTTTATCCTTTACATCCATTACTGTGTTGAATATATTATCAAATACATTTTTCTCGATATGCATCACATCAAGATTATGCCGAATAATATTTGTGTGCCAATATGGTAATTCCCAGAAAATGCTTTGTTTTGTCCAGTTATGTTGATCCTCAAACCCTGGCAACTTATTGGAGGCGTGGTCATCAAATATTTTTGGTAAGCCACGCACATTGTTCCAAACTTCTTCACTAGACAACCTAGGAGAAGGAGCACCGTGCTCAACCCTTCCTTTTAAAAATGATTTTCTGTCCCGCCGAAATGGATGACCCATAGGCAGAAATTGACGATGACAATCAAAGAATGAACCCTTTCTCCCATATTTTAAATGAAACGCCTTACTCTTCCCCTTACAACAAGGGCATGCCAAAAGACCGTGTGTGCTTCAGCCAGACAACATTCCATAAGCTGGGAAGTCATTAATAGTCCACATAAGTGCAGCTCGCATTTGAAAATTCTGTTTGTTATGAGAGTCATAAGTCTCAACCCCGTCAACCCATAATTTCTTCAATTCATCAATAAGAGGTTGTAAGTATAAGTCTATATTCTTCCCCGGACTTTTGGGACCAGGAATGAGAAGACTTAAGAACATGTAAGGGCTACTCATGCACATTCCGGGCGGAAGATTGTACGGTGTGATGACTACTGGCCAACAAGAATAAGGATGGGCCATCTGCCCAAAAGGACAAAACCCATCAGCTACAAGTCCAAGCCTAATATTTCGAGGCTCAATTGCAAAGCTAGGATGGCACTGATCAAATTTTTTCCATGCCTCTCCATCACTTGGATGACTCATTACCCCAGGTTCACGACGATATTTCCAGTGCCATATCATATGTTAAGCTGTCTTTGTACATATATAGCCTCTGTAATCTCGGAGTTATTGGAAAGTAACGCAATACTTTATATGGAACATCTTTTTGCCTTCCATTGCCTCTTTTCTTAGGCTTATAGCGTGGTTGACCACACTTTGGACAATCTCTTTTGTCTTTGTTATCCTTGTAATATAGGATACAACCTGTTGGACATACATCTATCTTTTCATATCCTAGCCCAAGTTTTGCAACCATTTGTTTAGTCCTATAGTAATCATTGGGTAACTTAGCATCTTCGGGTAAGAGCTCCTTCAAAAATAGCAAAATTTGATTATAGCAATTGTCGCTCATGTTACACTCAGACTTAATGTTCAGCAACCTGCACACCGCTGATAGCTGAGAATGAGTCACACATCCATCAAACAGTGGCTCTTCTGATGCTTTTAGCATATCAAAAAATTCTTGAGCATTTCGATTAGGAGGTTCTTCTTCTTCACCATCCAAATCAAATCCATCACTATCAAAGTTGAAACTAGGACCAATTGCATCCACGACCATAGCTCAATATGGATTTATTGGTGATTTATCAGCACCTATTCCATCGCCTGTATTGGTATTATGTTGAAGCCTAGAAATTGGTACAAAAGGCTCCCCATGTGATTCCCATTGATAATAATTACGTATGAAACCATTATTGTATAAATGTGCTCTAATATCATGAGGTTTAAGAAATCCACTACTATTTCCACATTTTGAACATGGGCACCTTATACTTCCATCAGAAACAAAGTCGGGTTGCATTAATGCAAACTCTACAAATTGACGCACACCTTCTTTGAACTCAGTAGTGACTCCTTTTCGACTTGGCACTAGTCTATTATACATCCACGAACGATCAGCTCTATAGGAACTCATGCTTTCTATCTAACAAACAATGAAAATTACTATTTTTTTAAAAGGAAATGTAAAACATAATAAAAAATTCTTATGGGAAACATAAACTCAGAATCGGATTACACAAACAGAGGCATACATTTTGATTACTACCTCGATTGGACTGCTTAATTATTAGTCCAGTCGTGTTGTCTGTCATAAAACTGATTTTTATAGAGCTTTTCCATGAAACAATCAACAAATTCAAGTTCTTAATAGTGTGGTGATCTTCAGAATGTAATTTCCAATAGCTCTTAACATTTTCTAAGCAAAGTTAAATTGAAAAGTTGTTTGTCGCTCTAAATGTAAGCAAACCTCCGAAGGAAAAAAATATATATGAACCTCATATACATGTCAGGATAACATAAATCAACAAAATATATATGAACCTCATTTATCATTCCTATTTTTCCAATAATGGAGGACGAGAAGTAGCACCGCCAAATCCTCCGAGAAATAAAAATTGCTAGAGACATCCACTACAAAATTTCTCTATTTCAATGATATTAATAATGTGCATATGCTTGCTATAGCAATTGTCAATCATGTACACATTTTTTATGACTTAGTACCTTTCTTACACATAATTAATAGGGAAAATTTAATATCTCTAATGCATGTCTAGTTCCTGAGAAAACACGATAAAAAGCTGAAACTAAGCAACATACAAAGATACCCCAAATTAGATTATATGAACCTAAACCCCCAAATAAGACAACAAAATTCAATTTAGGGGTTGTCCTCAATATCTAACAAAAGCAGAGTATTTTCTTATAAGGAAAACAGAGATTGCTATCTCTTATCTAACAAAACAGATTAAAGACTACTTTATCAACAATACCTCTTTCTACAAATGCATAAGGTTTAGAAAAAATTCATACCAGAAGGTAGACGACGGCAGTAATCAGTTGTGATTTCCAGCTTCTGTAGCCTGGAATAAAGAGCTCGAGTTTTGTGAGCATGAAGAGACGTGAAGTATGCATCGTGCGTTTGAGGGGCATGAGAATAGTAGTTCAGTTACTCTGTTTTTTATTTTCTAGGATTTTAAGGCAAACTTTGAGAGAAAACATGTTGACTTTAAAGACTTATCTATTAAGAATAAAGGCTGATTTTATATTTGCCCCTTTAACAGCTATCTCTGTGGGTCTTTAATTTTTTTACTAATACATTATAAATTACTATAATAAAATTAACTATTTAAATAGGTAAAGTTACATAGAAATTATGGAAATTACAAGAAAATATAAAATTAATGAAATGTATACAAACTTGTTTCATCTTTAAAAGCTAATCAAAATGAGTAATTGACTAAAAATTGATCGGAATTGTTTCATATAAAATAAATAATACAGCTTTGAAAAAAATGAGTAAAAATTTATAAACTAACTTGATAACAAAGCAAAGAAGGAACCTATATTAAGAAGCATCGAATTAGAGCAAGTAATTGTTACGACCCAAAAATCTAACAACTCACGGTGGCACATACATCTAACCTGATAGGCGAACCATATTTCATTTTTAATCCATTTTCATTTAATAAGCGGAAAAGTAGAATGACAATATTAAATAAGTCATAAAAATGAAGTCTCATAACCATAAAATGGAGAAATAACGAGGTAAGAAAAAATTTGGTGGTTTGGGAGTGAGGGGATAGGCGGGGTGTGTGGGGGGTGGGAAGGTGGGGTGTTGTGGTTGGGGGCAGGGAATTTTTTTTTACCAGAATATATATATATATATATATATATATATATATATATATATACACACACACGTAACAGACAATTCTGGGGGGGGGGGTGGTGGGGTAAGAACAAATTTCTCACTTTTTATAAAAGTAAAAGTAAAATATATGAAATAGAAAATGTGAGGGCGAGGGGAGGGGGGAGGGGCAGGGGTATGATGGGGTGTCGTGTAAGATAAAATCTCCCATTTTTAAAATTTGTTTATAAAAATAAGATAAAATGTATGAAATAGAAAATGTGGTGTGGGGGGAAGGGCCGAGTAGGGGTGGGCAAGCGGTGGGATAAGGGTCGAGGTGGGAGGTAAGAAAAAAGTTTCTCATTTATTTATAAAATTCTTACAAAAGTAAAATAAATATATGAAATAGAAAAATTGGAGCAGAGCAGAAGGTGGTGGGAAAAAAGAAACTTCCCATTTCTTATAAAATAAAATAAAATAAAATAAAAGTAAAATACATGAAACAAAAAATTTGGTTGGGGGGGGGGGGGGAGACGGGGTGGTTTGGGGGCATGGGTGGGGTTGGGGGGAAGGCGTGTGGTGTGGTTTGAGCTTATAGCTTTCTCTGTCCCGATTTATGTGATATAGTTCAGATTTCGAGAGTCAATCTTCTTTATTTTGACTGTGAATTCAGACATATAATGTTTAAGTTATTTGAAAAATAATTTACATATTTAAAAACTACACAAAAATGACTATAAGTCACACTAATTAAACAATTTAAGATATTTAAAGGGCATACAAATAAATCGGGATAAACAATTTTCGTGTTTGACCCTCGAACTTAGAACTTGTGGTCTAAAACAACTTAGAGATATTTGTAAGACATAAATCATCTCATTAAGGACAAAATAAAAAGTTTAAAATTAATTTTTTTCTAAATATAGAATGACATTATTTTTTTTTTTGCGGAGAAATTAAAAAGACAAGTAAAATAGGACAACAGTACACTATAAGTTTTTCAGATCTATTTAATTGTTATTTTATATTTTGAATCTTCTTATTTGTATCGTATTGAAATTTAGTGGTAATTCTATTTTATTGTAAGCCATTTGTTTAAATTCATAGAAAATTAGGGAAGGGGGGAAGGAAATAAAATATGAAATTTGGTACAAAGACCTTGATCTCCTTAATGCATTGAACCCTGTTATCTCCAAATTGACTAATTGCTCCTTCAGTCCACCATCAGAATCCTTCGATCTCACCCTACAAAAAAATTGTGAAAATTAAGACGGTTTTAATATGAAAGTTTATCAAAATCGTAGTCGCAATAATCCACATTTTTAAAACGGTTGATAGCTATGTATAATTAGAACGATAATTTCGGCCTGTAATTAATTTTAATTTTCTTTGATTCCATCCAAAAGAGAATATCGAATTTGGTCCTTTGTCTAAGTGATCTCTAGTTCCTTACTTGTCCCCATCCTAATTAAGTTCACGGAGAACTCCTCACATTAGAGAGAAGGAAGAGGGTCAAAGGAACCCACAATTAAATTTGGAAATTATATATTTATATTTTCTAGTCTCTTGTCGATAACCTATTCATCTTACTTGTTTTGGTTCTAGCTAGGGGTGGAAAATGGGTGGGTTTCGTTGGATTTGGGCAGGTTGAAAATAGTTTGAACAAAAATGGGTTGAGTTTCAATCCACCCATATTTCATGTGGGTAAAATACGGGTTGGGTGATAGACGAGTTGATTATGGGTTAAACCATATTATTACACGAGTGCAATATTATTTCAAGTTCAATGTTTATAATTTCTTTTTCCAAATTAAATTAATTTTTTCATATATTTATAATTGAATATTATGAAATAAAAACTTCGGGATTGGGGTGGGGGTGGGGGTTGTGGAGAGGGAAGAAAAAACTTCCCATTTTTATAAAATTTGGTTTGGGGTTGGGGGGGGGGGGGGGGGGGTTGGAATTTATCACTTTTGTCATGTGTGTCTTTCATAATATTCCCACGATTGTCTCATGACATTGCCAAACATAGTCCTCACAATATTACTTCCATCCTGCACAGTGTAGCGTCACCCCCCGATAACACGTCTAGGCTAACGAACCCTTGCTTACGGAGTTAAACCGTTGTATTAAAGCAGATGCAATTTCTACATTTTTACTAGTGTGAGGTTGAAGAGGTTCTAGTGGTGGACGAAAGGAGCATAATTGGGGATTTAGAGATAAAAGGGTTCAACAGGTTAGGGGGATCAGGGTGTTTGTTCCGATTTTATATTTAGTTTTTTTTTCCTTTTCCTATTTTACTGTTAATTGTACAAACTACCGACAATGAAAAGAATAAACACTAATTACCACACGGAACAAACTAAGAGATTCAAAATTAAAAGGAAATAGATATTTAAAGAATTAATTTATCCAATTTATGCGACACAATTTTCTTTTATTATTTTTTCCCAAAAAATATGACAGTATCTTATACTAGTATGTAAAAATCAACTAACTTTAAACTTCTTATTTTACACTTGATGAAACGATTTATAGTCACTCAGAATGTCTATGGTTTGTTTTAGATAAAAAAGAATTCTTAAATCCTTATTACTTTCTAAAACTCCTTGCCTTATGCACATGCATTGGAAAGAATGGAGTAAATATAGAGAGGAATGCTAATTATAGTAAGAAATCTAAAAATGGCTATAAAACTCTTATATTATCGTCGTCTATAAATTTTTTAATTTATTTATAATAATTTCAAATAATAATAATAATAATAATAATAATATTTTGTTAGAGATTAGTTAAGGAGTTCATCCCAGCTAAAAAGAATTAACCAAAATTTAGCATTATCTTAGAAATCCTCTAAAATTTAGCCATAAATTTAGCTACTTTTTAGCTAGCAAATAGCTAGGGGTTGTGTTCCTAGCTAAATCACAATCTTTGGAGAATTTTTTTTTAGCGCCAAAATAGAATTCCCGCTAAAATTTAGCTAGACAATTAGCTAGGACACTTCCCTAGCTAACATATTGCTAGGGATTAGCCACGGATTGTATCCTAGCTAAGCCATAATCATTTGGAAAAAGAAAATTGGCGCCAAATTGGAAGTCCCGCTAAAAATTAGCCACAGATTTTTCTAGGAAAATGTTCTAGCTAAAGTTTAGCTAGGAATCGGCCCTAGCTAATTCCTAGCTATATTCTGACTAAATTTTCAGTTGATTTTTTTTGCAAGGGAATGACACTTTTCTAGCTAAATCCCTAGCTAATGTTGAATATTAGCTACGGATCTGGATTTCCTATCTAGAATTCCTAGCTAATAGCCTGTTCTCTTGTAGTGTAGTGGTTGCCGAAGATGTTCAGGATGTGGCTCAAGCAACATCCTTATCACCCGCAATTGCTAAGTAATAGGGCAAGATTCAAATTCAAATATGAAATTCAAATCCATTGGAGTTCAAATATTGGAGAACATGAACCATGTCCATACACTGCCGAGGAACTTACTTACTAATCATGATACAAATCAATCCAAAGGGAATTTAAATGCAACGGGGACGCCTATTTCAGTGCTTAATTTAGGCACAATGAACACCTCGGTGCAAGAGGGAAACAAGGGGAAACGAGTGCTCCTAAATGGGCAGATTTAGTTGAGGAAGAGAAGCATATTACTTCACCTCCTAGGAGTACGTTAAGTCCTCAAGCACCTGTATTTGTGCCTTCAAGTAAGATAAATCCATCTATAGCAGTGACAGGTACCTCTTCTAATTTAAGTGCTACAAAAGTAAGATTGGCTAATAGAGATATCCTTCATTCTCTTGTTTCGCATGATATGTATACACTGAATGCAATTGATAACTCGAAAAAGAGCTTGGACATTACCACCAAGGATATGGGAGTATTGCCAGAGAGTCATAAGCCAGGAGCTGTAGTTTCAGGATTTAGTCCAAATACAACTAATGATATTGACTTGGGCGATGACATGTTCGATGGGGATGATGAGGATGATATGCTGGACTTATGCTTTGATAAGGTGGCCAAGGATGGGGATCTCTCACCTAGGCAACAAAGAAGTGGAAGCAACAAAAGCAAAAAGAAGACAACATAGTTGGGATGGCAAGGTGACAAATGAATTTGTTCCGAGGCATCTACCTATGCGACTAGCAAAGCAAAATCATATGACAGTGTTAACAACTTTAACAAGATCCAACAAATCCAAGAAGAATTGATGAACTATCAAGTGTTGTTGGACAAATTTGAAGAAGAAGACAAGAGAGAAATACTTCAGGTTACTTTATACGGGCAAACTATCTTTTTTAGTTCATACATATATAAAATAAAGTTTGAGGTTGATAACTCAACTTTACTCTTGGATTTTATATTTTTACATTACTTAAGTATCCTCATGTGTAATATCATCATAAAGTGTATTATAAATTCTGTGATGATCATAGAATACCTAGTTTTCTCTAGCTCTTATTTTCTTCATGCTTGTTAGTTAGTAGACGCTTTGTTACATCATTAAGATTAGTAAGGTAAGGCCTAGCCCCCCTTACTTGTACTCTTATCTGTGAGGTTAATTTTTATTTATTAATAAAAAATAGCCCTAGGCACCTGCCTAGCGGATTCACTTAAAAAAAATGTCAAAGGCCAAATCACGGGAAAATTAGAAAATATTCGTAAAATAACCCAACAAACAAAAAATCAATCTGCTAGCCAATAACTAATTTGACTTACTATTTTTATTCATAAGACAACACATTTTAAGCCGTATATCGGTAGAGAAAAGGAAAAGAGTAATTTGTACGTAGTATGAGGTACAATAAAGAAATTAGATCATTTAGATGTACAAAGTAAAAACTTATCTTTTAAGGTTCGGTCGATATCCAACTATGTTCAAAATTTTGAATTAGGAGACCATTTGTAAGTACAATTTATCATTTTAAGATAATTTATACAATAATTGACAAGGGACATTCGTGCAACGCACGTATAACTGTTAGTTGACCATAATATTCTTCAAATATTAAACGACTTTTATATCCTTAATAAGCTCTAATACCATTTCTTTTGGACATACTTCTTAAACCTAAAGACCTAAAACTATAAACCTAAATCACGTTAGTAATGAACAATACGTGGCCAAGAAGTTGTTTTTTGTGATAGAATTCGTGTAGCCACCAAATTTGGAATTGGTTAGGAAAAATTTACTACAAGTTAATACACGAAACACATGGTACGAATAGCCAATGAAAAATGATTTCAATTTGTGAGTACATCTTTATACAATATTTAAAACTATCAAATTCGAGTAGGAGTAGTGACTTTAACTTTTGTCTGTCTGTCTGTCTGTCTGTCTGTCTGTCTATAGCTGAGCTATCTTTGCTATCTATTATATTAGGTTGTGAATTCGGTAACTTCATATTTCTGGATAATAAAAGAAGATCCATATTATTCTTTTAATTATTTGAAGGCTTTTTTAAGGATTTTAGTAGATATATTAAGTTAGCTGTCTAACTAAAACTAAGGAACAATAAAAAGAATTATGATGAGCTAAATAATGTGCCACCAAATACACCTTCATCCTCTAAATTAGTCTTTCCCACTAAAAGACGAAGGATGTCATTTTGGGTTCGATTGAAAGAATTATTTGAATAAAAGTAATTTTATAATTTATTTAGATAAACTAAAATAATAAGAGAATATATTAAAAAGAAACTAAACCTTTGGATACCTTCAATCAAGAAAGTAAAATAAATAAAAAAGAAAAAGACCCTAAACTACGTTCACGATCTATATATGTATATTGACATATGAACATAATATTGACATTTAGTTATACCATTTTAAAACTGATTATTACTCAAAAAGATAAATGCTGAACAAAAACGATCTTCCTAAAGTGTTGGCAGCAGATCGGTCGACTGTGGAACGGTGCTGGGAGCAGCAGTAGGATAAGCGATAAGTCCTTCAATCTACTCCTCAAAGCAGGAATGGAGGTCGCTTTCAACATAATTCAAATAGATAGTTCTACTCACATCAAGGGAAGCTCTTCATTATTAGAGAAGCAATAGATGATATTCGTTCTTTACGATACTAATTAATTGGTTCATTATGAAATATTGCTAGCACTTTACTCACAAACGAATATGCAATTGTGGAAGAAGCAGGGGAATAGCATAATTAATGTTGATCGCCTGAATATTTTCGTGCTATTACATTAACATGCGAGGCACGTTCATAGAGACTAGTATATACACACACACTAGATGAGAAAAGTCCCATATTCTTTAGTTTTATTGTCTCTTACCAGGTGATTTATGTATACAAAAACTTAAATCTTTCTCATTTAGGACTCGTTTGGTTAGAAAAAACAAGTTATTCCGGGATAACTAATCCCAGGATTGTTATCCCACCCTCAATGTGGGATAAAAATTACACAATAATCTCGAGATAGCCAATCTCGGGATTGTTGGGTTTTGGGATGTTTTCATAAATAAATACCCAACTTGGTCCCGCCCACTTTTATATTTGGCCCATACATTAAAAGAAGGTTAGGTCTGATTTGGGGACAAGAAACATTGAGAGAGATCAGCTTGTGCAACCAACTTATTTTGTTGATTCCCGCATCGTTCCTTGTCCAATTGAGCTGATTTTTGGAAGCATGCTCCTCTCATCTTAATCTATGATTGGGAACTGACAGAGGTGTATTTGGAGACCCGTAGCTCCAAATTTTTGTTGGTGAACATTAGCTGCGTTGTTGGGTGATTTTCTTCCAATCTTCTCTTGTTTGATGGTTGTTCTTGCTGTTATTGTTGCTCCGTGTTTGGCGTTGATATTGTAGCCATTTGGAGAACACTTTGTAACTCTCTCATTTTATACAGTGGAGCTTTGGACCCATGGTGTTTCCTCTTCACCTTGAAGGGGGTTTTCCACATAAATTTGGTGTCTCTTGCATTTGATTTATTTTGCTTGCTTTATTATTATACTATTGGTATAGTTGCTGTCCGGATTTTCAGTTGTACTTGAAATTAGTTTGCTCCTCATGTTCAAGTAGTGTGGGAAATTTTGACCTGGGTATTTCTTCCGTTGTTATCTTGTCGTGCAATTTGGCATTTGTGTGTTTCTTCCCAACAAAGTGGTATCAGAGCTTGTGGTTGTATTTGGTTGTGTTGATTATCTATTTGAATGACGGGGGCAAATATGAGCAAGATGGTTTGTTTAAATGGCAATAATTACCATATTTGGAAAAGCAAGATGAAAGATCTTCTATTTGTCAAGAAAAATGCATTTACTTGTGTTTGCTTGTAAGAAACTCGAGTCTATGAATTATGAGGATTGGAAATTTGAGCACTTAAAGGTTTGTGGATATATTAGGAAATGAGTTGAAGATAATGTTTGAAATCATATTGTGAATGAGACCAATGCTAAAAGATTGTGGGAAAAGCTGGAGACACTGTATGCGTTGAAGACTGGCAATAATAAGTTGTTCCTGCTGAAACAATTGATGAATATTAGATATAAAGAGGAGGGTCCTATTTCTGATCATATAAATGATTTTCAGGGTGTCCTTGATCATCTATCTGGAATGGGTGTCAAGTTTGATGAAGAAATACAGGGACTTTGGCTTCTTAATACTCTGCCAGACTCTTGGGAAACTCTTCGAGTTTCTTTGATTAATTCTGCTTCCAGTGATGGTATATCGAATATGCTAAGAATGGTTTTTAGAATGAAGAGATGAGAAGAAGATATCAAGCTTCGTCATCTTCAGCTTCACACTCTGATGTTTTGGTTACTAAAGACAGGGGGAGAAACAACTTTAGAGGCCAGAATGACAGAGGCAAAAGTAGAAGCAAGTCAAGATCCTGCAAGTACAAGAATGTTACATGTGACTATTATCACTTGCAAGGGTACACCAAGAAACATTGTTACAGGTTTAAGAGAGACATCAAAAAGAAAAAGAAAGATGGTCATAATGAAAAACGTGTTGCTAATGTTGCTGAAAATGATCTTCTTGTTGCTTGTGGTAAAAATGATATCAATCTTGTTTGTGATGAGTCTACCTGGTTTGTGGATTTAGGTGCCACTTCTCATGTCACGTCAAAGAAGGAATTATTTTCATTTTATACTCCAGGTAATTTTGGATTGTTACGAATAGGCAATGATAGTGAGGTTGAGGTATTTGGCATTAGCACAGTTTGCTTGAAAAGTAAGAATGGTTCGAGGTTGGTTCTTAACAATGTCAAGCCTACTGTAGATGTTCGTTTGAATTTAATTTCTGTAGGAAAGCTTGATAATGAGGGTTACCTTTTCTTTATTCAACTTTTCAAAAAATACAAAACTCAACATATCAGCCCCACTTCCCCCCCCCCCCTCCCCCACCCCGCCAAAAAAGAAGAAAATATAAGTACTCCTTCCATCCATTTCTGCCATCGTTTTAGCTCAAAATAATTATCACTTTAGGATTTCAAGAATAAAGTTGGCAATTGGTTCCAACCCAACCCTTATCATTAAAGACATATTTTTTTAATATTGCTTAATTCTCAAGAAGCATTTAATAAATTATACCTAACTTTACATCTAATAAAACTTGGTTTTGTTGCATAAGAAAAAGACAAAGGAATTGGGGTAGAAGAAAGATTAGGGATCTTTGGACCAATAATTGATTTTGTATGCTCAAGGACATTTTCTAGATACAGAGAGAAATGAGAGTGATTTGGGTGTGGGTAAAAAAGTGAGTCGGGCAAATTTAGGGTTAAAAATAGAGCTGATTTGTTTGTTTCGTAAGAGCATGACACATGGTTTTTTTAAAGTTGAAAATGAAGTTTTAACGATTGAGGGGTAAATATAGCTAGTTTTAACGGGGAGGGATAAATATAGTTGTAAAGTGTTATTGTAGGGGTATATTTGTTGAAACAGTAAAACAAATGACAAATATAGTGTATTTTCGATAATAGAGGGACAACTATGATCCTTTTCCATTTATATTTCGCACAACAAGACTCATGCTTGACTTGAAATCGTATCATGGGGAGGGTTTTATTAAAGACTAGATTAGTTACTACTATTGTTGATTTATTGGATTAGTCAATCTTTGTAAAATTATGTGTATTAGATTAGTGAGGAGCAATTGATATGACTATAACAAGAAATTTTTACATTGTGTATGCCTAAGTAAAACGCTACAAAGACCACTACATACACAAAACAAATAACCCTTTTTTGATTCCCCTCATCACTAAAATATCGCTCACTCTAATTTTTCATTCACATAATATTTTTACAGTGGCATGAAATACCTCACTGCTCTCTATGTTTTTCTCTCTTCATTGGTGTGTATTACAACTGAACGAGAGCTTGATTTTATAGAGGTAAAGAACCTTTCAAAGATGTCACTGATGACATCACAAATAGTAAAACCAAACGTGTCTCTTTCTTTTACAGACAAATCTTCTTTTGACAAAGTTAGATTTGGACGATGCAATTCTTACCAAATGAAAAACTCTTCTTTCACATGGATTTTATGCATGGGATGGATCCTACAGACTTATTATTTGTTCAATTTGATTAACTTGACACATAGTTAATTCTTTTAATTATCTTTATGTTTCCACTAATACCTACACAATAACGAGCCTAAATGGCCTTTTTATGTCCAATTTTATCAATTTTAGGCAATCAGAGAATACAGGAAGTAAAATAAGTCTTTTGATTCTTGATTGCATTTAAAATAAGTCTTTTGATTCTTGATTGCATTTCTTTCTTCCAAATTCTTTTTTTAACCTCGTCCAATGAACAAATTTCTCAACTTGGTGGGAACTCTGACGATGAACTACTTTCAAGTTAGAAAACCTAAGTTGCTCAACCCATCAAAATTCCTGCCACATCAATGTCCCTTCGACGCAATTTGGGTGTGAGTGTGGAGTCTACATTTTATTTACTAGAATACCTTCAATGGTGTCGTCTGTCGATTTTGTCCCTCGTAATAACATGTATTTTTAGTAGTATTTTCCTACTAGGACTACGACACTTACATAAGTACATCGCTAGCGCACATTCATGTTACACGTCGTAGTTGCAGAGAAACACTAATCAAATTTGAGCGTAAGTATGTTGAACTATGGCTAAGTAAAACAACTTTGGAGTATAAGGGATGAAGCATTATTAAATGCATTTTATGAGTAAAGGATGCATATGAGGAATTCCGGAAGGTCCTATAAGTAAATGAATGGAAGAAGTTAAGTTAGTATGACTTTGGAAGAAGATGAGCGCTACTTTGAACAATAAGAATGAGCCAAATTGGGGAAAGAATATCTTTTAGTATATGAGGAGTTTTGAAGTAAACCAAAAGCCTAAATTGAAGGTCATGAAGTCTAGTTTCCAATGCAATAAACTGCTCGTCGATACGATGACAGAGTAGAGAATTAAGGACGTTACAAGTGTCACGCCCCGAACCATGGCCTGGGCGTAACATGACACTCGGTGCCTGACTGCATGTGACCGAGCGAACCACATGGCTTGCTGAACCATCATGGGGCATACATGAGCGGAAATATAACGTGAAGTGCATGATGAGCTTTTATAAAACATAGTAAGTCATAATGTTAAGCATAAATACTTGATTAAGTTATGAATGCGGATAATATCATGAATGAGCCAAACCGGCTACCATATGTGGAAGTCTAACATGACACTTGACTTGTCTATGAAACCTCTAACATGAGTCTAAAAAACACGTAACATACTTGCTGGGACAAGGGCCCCCAGCATACCTTTAGATGCAAAACTAGATAAAGCAAGCTAATGCCTAGACCCCGAATGAGATGGGGCTCACCAATAAGCCAGTACGTGCAGATCCTAATGAGCAGAAGCGTCGTCCTGTAAATATGTACCTGCATCGTGAAATGCAGGCCCCCGGGCAATAAAAGGGGATGTCAGCACATTGAATGTACTGGTATGTAAAGCAACTGAAAGAAATAACATGGGATATGGAATAACATGATAAGAACTGAAACTAAAAACCTGAACTTGAACATGAGCATGAGCATGAGCATGGGTACATATATATATGATATAAGCAAAACATGATAAGTAGGGAGAGCATTTCATAAACCGACATGTGATATCACCACGTGGGTACGTGGAGTCTGGTACCTCGCCGGACCAGCAGAGCCCTCATACCTTGCCAGGGTATAAGGTGGTAACGTGCCTGATGGATCCATTCAGTGTAAAATTAAGGTATAGTCTAACTGGGCAGAGCGATCCTTGTCCTACGGTGGCTACGTAGTTTCAGGCTATCTGAGCCTTCTTGGTAATTCGTGCAACTCCCAAAAAACATGAACATAATATAGTTGGCTAAGAAGCCCATGATTTTCGTGAATTAACTTGTACTTGTCTTGTAATCATGATTTCACGAAATAACTTGTATGGTTTCATGAAATAACTTGTAAACATGGTTTCATGAAATAACTTGCATTTAGTATGTATGTATCTTGTATCATAGCATGAAAATAATTATATAGTATAGTTGAATGAAAACTTGTAGACATGTAGGATATTCATGAAATAATCATTTTTATTTAAAAACATGCATGCAAGAACCCATGGAATACGAGATATGGGTTTTCATGGATTACGGACTGATTCTCAATAATCATATGGAGTTATTAAGAACACAATGATAGAATCATAGCAATTCATACATAATATAATCATGGACATGGACCTACGGTTATCATGAGCATAGTATAGAATAGAAGCCCTAGTTTTGTAAAGTTTCATACTTTATGGATTAGGAGGCGTGGGGAAGAACAATGATGTAACTCTACATACCTGGTGATGCTCCAAACTTGAAGTAAAGATTTTAACTTTGAAGAAGATTTCCAAAATCTTGAATTCTTGAACCTTGAGATGGGTTTTCTTGAAAACCCTAGTTTATGAACAATGATTTCTTGCTTAGATTACAAGGAATTAGGGACTTGAATTTAACCTAGAATCATGATAAAACTTACCTTGTAGGATTCTTGAGGCTTGGGACTTGTTCTTTCTGACTTTAGGATAATTTTTCGTGACTAGGGGTGTTAGGGAAATAAACCCCAAGCTTAAATATGACTTAAAACGCGAAATCCCGACTTTTTGACCCGAACCCGACCTGTTACGCGATGGGTCCGCGATGTGGGGCCATCACGCGATGTTCTGCAGGTCAATACTCAGATTTTCGCGATTGGCCCGCGATGCGGGGCCATCGCACGCGCCCCCACGCACCTGAAAAGGCGACGTGTGTCGGTTCTGCATAGTGTTCGTTAAAATGGACATAACTTCTTGTACACAGCTCTATTTGGGATCCAAAATATACCGTTGGAAAGCTATTTCAAAGGGATACAACTTTCATGTTTTAAGTTTCCTCAAAATCCCAATGTATTTTCACGAAATTTGACTGGAAGGCAGACGTATCGAAAACTTAGCCGATTCTATAGAATTTTAAGTGCCTTACTATTAGCCACATTGAGATGATCATATCTCCTTGCTCCGATCTCTGATTGGATTGGTCCTTATATCGTTAGAAAGGTATTTCTACGTACTACAACTTTAATTGAGGGTACTTTCCCAAATTCCCAACTAATCAAGGAGTTATCGCTGCCCGAATTAGGCCTATCAACCATTTTCGCAAAACGTTCAAACCTTCAGTTTTTCCACTAAAACTCTAATGATATGAGTCTAACCTTAGTTCCAAGATACGGAGTGTAACAACAAGTCAGGCTGGCAAAACAGAAATGCGCAGCTACAGAGCGCGACACACGTAGCTACAGTACGCGACACGCGCGCTACAATACCAGAAAATTCTAGGTCGGTGCCAACCGACCCTAGAACATTATAAAAGGGGTTTTACCCTTATGTTTTTCATCCAAACACCCCTAAAACCTTCCCTAACCCCCTAGAACATTCTCCCAACTTCCTCCATAGAATTGTAGCCCAAATCAAGTGAAATCCCAGGATTTAGGCTCGGGAAGCGTATAAGGTCTTATAGTTCTTGTTCTAAACAATGAATCTCGACGAATCAAAGGAGGCCGCCGAAGATAAATAATATTTCAGGTGCTACCAACCTTGATTGAGGTAAGGATATTTTTTACTATGGGTATTATGAATTGTACCATGGAAATTTAGTTGTTAAAGCTTCGTAAATTCTAGTGATTGGTTGAGAAATTAGGGAAACTGTGGGGGTGTTTTAATGAGAATATTGATGATGATGTTGTTGATATTTGTGTTGCTATTGTTGTTGCTTTGTTGGTACTGTGATTTCGGGCTAGGGATATAAACAGGGGAGATGCTGCCTGAATTTCGGCAGATTCTAAGGAGATTTAATTTAAAGGCTTAAGACAAGCATATGACGATAAGCCTCACAATAGTATGAATTCTCTTGGATGTAGATTTACAAGCTTGGAAGGATAAGCATTAAGTAGTTAAGGAGACCAAAAAAGTATGTTAAGGTTGTTCCTTCTTTTGTTGGCATGATTCCATATGTGGTAAGAGTGTAACTAAACTTATGACTAGAGATTTGTCAAAGTAGCGCTTGCCATATTATTGCATAGTTTCCGAGTGTTATGTTATTCTTTCTGAGGGGTCATATCCCCTCCCTATATCATTGAGTTATAGAGAGATAGGAGAGACATGTTACAGTATCAGTGTTTTTCAGCATATGCATGATATACCGCATGGTATACATATATATTTTCTTTAGCCTGTCCACTTGATCAGTGAGACATTATCTTTAGCCTGGCCACTTAGTCAACGAGACATTTTCTTTAGCCTGGCCACTTGGTCAGTGAGATAGATATGTCTGGCCTACGGGTCAGTGAAATAGATATGCCTGGCCTACGGGTCAGTGAGACAGATTGCCTGGCTGACCGGTCAGTGAGACAGATTGCCTGGCCGATGGGTCAGTGAGATTTTACAGTTGCCTGGCCACTTGGTCAGTGAGATATATGATATTATTATATTGCATTGCATACGAGACAGATGAAGTGAGATATTCAGAGCATTCCTTCGCCTCCAGATTATGATGTTTTAGTTCAGTTTTAGTTATTTTGCTGCCTTACATACTCGGTACATTGTTTCGTACTGACGTCCCTTTTGCTGGGGACGCTGCATTCATGCCTGCAGGTACATATAGACAGACAGATAGACTTCCCCAGTAGGCGAGACTAGACATCAACTGATTGGTGAATTCCACTTTTTCGGAGTCGCCAGGTCTAGTTTTTGCAGTCTCCTTGTGTTACAGGTATGATGGGTAGGTCGGGGCTCTGTCCCGATCATGATACAGTTATGCTTTACTTAGAGGCTTGTAGACGAGTCCTGTATACAGTATGCCGATGTTGTTGCCTTGTCGTCCTTGTATATGTCTATTTTGGCACTCTTGGTCGTGTACGTTCATAGCCGTCTCGTCGGCTCGCTCAGTTAAATACATATGTCTTGGATTTGTGGATCCCGTTCAGAAGAGATAGACAATTTTATATATAATCAGAGTGTGGCCTTATCGGCTGGTTGGTATTGTCTGTTTGCAGGTAGGCCCTGTCAGCCTATGTTGAGGGATCACCCCTCCAGAATTACAGATTCAAAGTGGTTCGCTCGGGTCGAGTATGGCACCGGGTGCCGGTCAAGCCTCTTTAGATTTGGGGCGTGACAAAAATGGTATCAGAGCAGTTAGTCCTAGGGAGTGTCTACGAGTCATGACAGTAGAGCCTTGTTTATGGGTGTGAAGCGCGCTACCCTTATAAACAAGAGGCTACAGGGCATTTAGGAACCATTGACCTTTCCTTCTTATCTTAGATCGTGTCGTAAAGCTAAATTATAGGATGCGATGTCCCTGATTCTAACCCTAAATGTTTTGATGGTGGATAAACAGCTGATTATGCCACTAGGAGGTAATTGATGAGAATTGAAGTTGATACTCCGAAAGGTATGTTTCTTGCCTTACTAATATTGATAGACTTTGATATAAGAGCTTGAGCTAGATGTTACGGGTAATTGTGATCGCTCTGTAAGGCATTGGATGTATTTTCTGGGCTGTATGCAGGAATGAGATAGTAAGAAGTATAGAGGAAACTCTGCCGAAATTTTTACAAATTGAATTGTTTGAATGTCTATCCTATAGAAAAAGAATGACGGGAAAATATGACAATCGGATGTTTGGTAAGTTATGATTGAATGAACAACTATGAGACGCTTTAAAAGAGATATTTTAGAATTATTTTAATTTAATATAAGGGAAGAACCCTGGAGGGGAAAAATGATTAGTAATTAAAGGAACTGGAATGAGTTGCATTCGAGATTTCGGAGAATTGAGACTCATTGAAGATATAGGGAAAGTTGACACTAAGAATTTCAATGTGGTATTATGATTTATAGATTGGTGAGTAATAGATAACGGAAAGATATTGATATGGGAAAAGAAGTTAACGAGTAGGGGAAAGTTTTACTCTAGAAGTTTATATATACACATAAGATCAAGGCGGGTTGATAATAGGCACACAAACTCGTTTTATCAGACTTTCCTATATGATGTGAGTTTACATTGGGATTCAGAAGTCACCAGTCATTCGACTTCAAAGGGATTCTGAGTATTTGATAATTGGTACTATTCTGAGAATCATTATGGCCGAATTATTTCGGGTATTTAGGTAAGTTGGATTGCAATTATGATTGTCTTCTGGATTGTTTATATAACTTCTACATGTGATGTTGCTTGGCCGATAAAGTAAGTAGAGATTGTATCAACCATACGAATATGTGGTGTATTTCTAGTTAATCCTTATAAGAAGGATTCACCTCAATCTTTTCAGACGGGTGTTGTGAAGGTTATTTGACGATAGAGAAATTAGGTACAATGTCGATTTATGTGTAAGAAGAGAAGAGAGTAGGTGTACAAGTGAAGATAAAATATCGCAAGGATCGATTCGGTTGCTACAGGAAAGTAAAGGATGCGAGGTTTATCATCTTAGACAAAGAGACAGGGTACAAGTACGAGTAAAGCTTTTTAAGTAAAGTTATATCACTGGGATTTATAGTTATGATGTAGAAAGATATGCTAGGAAGACCTATAGATCTAGACATACGAAAAAAGAAATATGAGAAACCAGAATACCCCAAGGGAAATTAGGAGCATATGAGCTTTATAATTAGAATTTCGAAATGATCGCGAGGTATGAGTCTGGATAGTTAGGCAAAAAGAGAGGGCAGATGTATTAAAGCCACAGATCCAGGACAAAAATCAAATGGCAATGAGATATCTAGCAAGAAAAGGTGCTGAAAAGCAATAAAAAAAATAAGTCACGAGTGGCTACATCGAGCATTATGCATACCCTTATGATTGATTTTATGACATGTTAAAAGTATTGATTGTGTTGTATGTCAAAATTGAGGTAGCAAGCGCTACAAAGAGAATTAGAATTGGGTTTTCTCGGGAATTAAAGTCAGATAGCGGTAACGCGTCCAAATATGTAAGCACGAGCATTAGGAAAAAGAAGGTTATGATATCATGAAGGGGAGAGAAATTTGGACAAGGAAAATGTATACCCATTGAGGATTAGGTAATATATTTGAGGAAAAGGTTAGGATGAAAGCAGAAAAGCAGACAATGGGATCAAATTTAAATAAATCAACGGGAGATAGAGTAATATTGTACGTGATAAAGGATGAACGTGAGGACCTCAGAACCAGCCTATACGTCTTCATAACCAGAACCAAGAAGATTGTAAATAATGGACAAAGGTGCATCCTTGAGAAGAAATAAACAGGTCTTATGAGAGCGACAAGGAAATTTTAAACTCCTGAGATTTAACCAGGAGAGTGGATGTGAACCCATGATTGGTATGCTTATTTAAAGGGAAAAAGTACCCCAAGAAGAGATTTTCAGTGTCAAAAGGGATTCGCACTGGTAGCGAACCACTCCAAAGTCTCCTACGCTAAGAGTAAAGAATGACTAATGGTAATAGGCATTTTACAAGTAAAAGAAAACAAAAGAAACTATAAGGACTAAAGGAAGGAGGAGGTGTCAACGAAATGGTTAAAGGTAAATTATGTGGCCGCCGACAACAAGGAGAAGGTTAATGAGTCAGTAGGCTTGCCCAAAGGAAAACAAATTGAAATTATAAGACAATGGTTGTGTGAAAGATGCAAAGATGCGATCATGAAGAAAACCGAGAAAATACGATATATATATATATATATATATATATATATATATATATATATATATCTCTGTGTGTGTGTGTGTGTGTGTGCAAGTTGTAGTATCATAAAGAAAGATAAAGACTTGACGAAAGAAGAAAGGAAAGGGTGTACTTTGAGAGGATTTCATGATAAGAACAAGAACCGACAGAACACTAGAAGGAACGTGATGCGTGGTTGTAATGCAAATAAGTAGTTAAGAAGAAATACGGGACAAAATGAGGTAAGATAATGAAAGGATGAGTCGTGGGAATGAATGGTAGAGAGTATCAACTTCTAATAGTATAGTATAGATATAAATCAGAATTGGGAACTAAGAGCAAGAAAAATCCCAAGGATATTAGTAAAAAGAAGTTATGAAGGAAGATTAGGGCTGGAGGTCGGACACTCTATAAGGAGTCTAAGGAACTTTGATTTCACCGTTAATTCATTAGCCTAGGGGACCATTAGTTATGAAAGGAAGAAGTGATAAATAAACATCTGAAGTATGTTCGGTATGTGAAGACATCTGACTTGATATAAGAACTCAGCTAGCAAAATGGAAATAAGTTAAACCATGCGATGAAAAGAACTCCCACATTATATGAAATAGAAGATTTGAAGGATTGCTAAGGTTGGCCTAATGGCTATCAAAAATGGTTAATACTCGAAGGTTACGGTATATGAGAACATCCTTTAAAAGAGGGGAAGAACAAATTCAATTCTAAGATGAACTACAATATTCCCAAGCTCAAAAGAGGGAAATATACTGGATTGAAAGAGCCAAAATTCGAGATGAACCGATATGTCAAGAATGTACTAAAGAAAAGTGAGAATGGATTAAATGCAAGTATATCATGAGACAAATATGGAAAGGAGAATAAGTTTCGCCAATGCGATAAGTTGTACTCCGGACTATGACTCGAATCACTAGCGCCGAAGAAATTTTTGGGTCATTTAGATATGCAGTAAAGTACTCCAGGGGGTAACAGAAGGAGCAAGAAAGATCGCATTTGACCAGGGACAAGTATAAGGGACAATCGGGACTACTAAAAAGAACTTGTAGCACTAGAAGAGATGAAAGCTTTAAAAGAGTAATATTTATAGGAAGTTCAATAATCTTCAAAGGAAAGGAAGATAGTGTGCATATGGATAGCAGGACAGCAGTACTACCTGAGATTAGGGAGTACCTCGTAAGTCCTAAAATTTCAAGTCGCCGGTTATATTAATTGTGAGAGTGTATGGCATAAAATCATATAAACAATCGCCATGATGAAATGGCCAATAGAATGGTGCAAGGATGACGATAAGGAGCCGAAGAAGAATGGAGGTTAGTTTAAGTCTCAATTAGTCAACGGTATAAGAGAGCCAATGACTTAAGGAGGGAAGCATACTCGTATCAAAAGGAAATTATGATTAAGTAGGATTTTATCTTAATTCCATGTTCATGAGTTTATTTTGTAATTATGTTAAAATTGAGAAGAGGAAATTGGAGCAAAAGTTCAAATATGAATATGATGATATTGTAAGGAATTAAGCAGTCCGACAAGGGAATTAAAAGGAGATAATATGGTATATATATAAGGTCGACTAGTACAAAAAGGGATAATCTAAAATAGCACCAGAGAAGCAAGTAAGGAAAGGTGTCATAACTGAACAAGAGAGTTTGTCTACTAGTAGAGAAATAAAGAGCAAGTAAAAAGGATACAACAATTAAGAATACTCACAAGGTCGGCGGAGAGCCGTAGCAATCATGAGCCAAGACCACCTTAATGAAAACAGGATGATAGCTGGATATCAGCTGACCACCGATTACATACATGAGGATATGAAACTAATGGATGAGTTCGACAGAAAGTTAAGGGAACGTGAAAGAAGACTGATGAGCTCATATTATAAGAGTATGAAGATCAGGGCCTAAAGGAGGATAACCATTTCGAGAAATTAATGATAACATCATAAGCACGCAAGATACAACATTCGAGGACGAATGTTTTTAAGGGGGGAAGGATGTTACACCCCGTACTTGCGGAGAAGCACTTATCAAATTTGAGTGTAAGTATGTTGAACTATGGCTAAGTAAAACAACTTTGGAGTATAAGGGACGAATCATTATTAAGTATATTTTATGAGTAAAGGATGCATATGAGGAATTCTTGAAGGTCCTATAAGGAAATTAGTGGAAGAAATTGAGTTAGTATGACTTTGGAAGAAGATGAGCACTACTTTGAACAACAAAAATGAGCCAACTTGATAATGGCAGAGTAGCCAACTTAATGAGGGGAAAGAAAACGTTTTAGTATATGAGGAGTTTTGAAGTAAAGAAACAACCTAAATTGAAGTTCATGAAGTCTAGTTTCTAACGCAACAAACCGCTCGTCAATACGACGTCGGAGTAGAGAATTATGGACGTTAGAAGTCGGGCTGGCAGAGCAGAAATGCACAGCTACAGTGCGCGACACGCCAGCTACAGTACGCGACACGCGCGCTACAGTACCAGAAAATTCTAAGTCGGTGCCAACTGACCCTAGAACATTATAAAAGGGCTTTTACCCCTTAGTTTTTCATCCAAACACCCCTAAAACCTCCCCTAACCCCCTAGAACATTCTCCCAATTTCCTCCATAGAATTTTAGCCCAATTCAAGTGAAACCCCAGGATTTAGGCTCGGGAAACATATAAGGTCTTGTAGTTCTTGTTCTAAATAATGAATCTCGACGAATCAAAGGAGGCCGCCGAAGATAAATAAGATTTCAGGTGCTACCAACCTTGATTGAGGTAAGGATATTTTTTACTATGGGTATTATGAATCGTACAATGGAAATTTAGTTGTTAAAGCTTCGTAAAGTCTAGTGATTGGTCGAGAAATTGAGGAAACATCGTGTGGGATGTTTTATTGAGCATATTGATGTTGATGATTATGTTGTTGATATTGGTGTTGCTATTGTTGTTGTTTTGTTGGTATTGTGATTTCGGGCTAGGGATATAAACAGGGAGATACTGCCCTAATTTCGGCAAATTCTAAGGGGATTTAATTTGAAGGCTTAAGACAAACATATGACAATAAGC